>NC_061512.1:186483413-186500371 GCF_022539505.1 Lolium rigidum | reverse complement strand
TCCCGAGGCTCTTACTACAGATCATAAATCCTTTGCTGACAAATTAAGCGATACATCGGAGTCGAATCATGACAATGATGCTGATCATGCTTTCCTTGTTGATGCAGCTTCGGAGAAGGCCACCGCTGAACCGCCGAAGAGATCCTCTAGCGGTTTCGCAAATGAGGATGACCTGCTTGAATTGTGAGTTTCTTCTCTTAATCCAGGAATTCCTTTGTATTTGATTGTTGACTCTGATTGATGTGTATTCTTTTAGCGATGAGGGCTTTATAGAGCCTCCTTCGAAGAAGTCAAAAATGAGCTCCAGCAAGCCAACTCCTGTGGCTTCGGAAGTTTTTGCTCGAGCAGTGGCTGCGACTACTCAGCCTTCGATAGCTTCCTCCCTTCCCAAAGGGAAGGAAAATCCTTCGCGAGCTGTTGCCGCAGTTCTTCCTTCTTCTGGTGAAAAACCTGTAAGTTGTATCGTTCTCCTTGATGATGATTGTACTTCTACTAGCCCCCGAGTCTATACTTGACTGCTGGTAGTCGAGTGTGGACTTCAAAAGGATATACTGTATTTTAACAACTGCTAATTCTTTGACTTTTTCCTCCTTTTACAGAATATTCAAGCAGTCATCTCCTCTTTGAAGGGTTTTGCCTCCCAATTCTCTTCGCTTGAAGCCGATAAAATTCGACTTCAAGCGGTTGAATCTACCTCTTCTAAGCTTGACAATGCAATAAAATTGGTTGTTGCTGCTCGCCAGAATGCTGATTCTTTGAAAAAGGAACTCGATGAGCTGAAGAAGAAGCTGAAGGATGAAGAAAAGGAGAAGGCTGAAACCGAAGCCCAAAGGAAAGAAAAGGAAGATCTTCTTCGCCAGTATGTCTTGGCTTTGCTTGGTAATTTTCAATGCCTTATCATTGAATTTTCTTTTCTTAACTCCGTTGAATTTCAATTTTCTGTCGCTTATCTTTTGTAGAAGCTGCCAATATTTCTGCTGGACCTGGAGGCAAGCTCCCTGATTCTTCTGTCGATGCTCTATCCATGGCCATTGAGTCTGGTGATCTTGTTCGTGCTCTTCTCCAGAAGAACAAAGCCGCTATGTCAAGGCTCCATGCCATGCCATAATCTTCCCCAAATCCGATCAAGAGAAATCACTGGAGCAACTAACGGATGCTTTCACTGTCGATACCGAGGCTACTATCGAGGTATTCAAACGTACCTTGCGTACCTACGACGCTCTCCTTGCTTTCCAGCTTATGATGGGATACGGCTTTAAGGCCGACGTGGAGACGATGACAAAGGAGTTGTCGAAGGATCAAGATGGGCAAGCTGTCGATATGAGCCTTTTCAAAGTTTCTGCATGAAAATGTGCGATGCAGCTTCTTGGATTGGTTTCGGCCAACAAATCTTCTGCTGGGAAGACTGGCCCAAGTTTATTGACTCAGACCCAGGCTCCTTGACTTTAGTCTTTTCTGTAATCTTCACCGTTTAGTTTGAACAATGCCCTATTTAAAAGGCTTTTTGTAATGAAATCCTTACTGGCAATGTAGCCATTATCTTCTTGTTTTAATTGCAATGTTCCTGGTCTTTAAATGTAGGGATTTCTATTTTCGTGCCCTCGGTTCCTTAGTTGTGCTCAGTTTTCCCCAGCTCCTTAGTTTTTCCTCGCGTTTTCCGAAGACCTTGTCTCGAAACCATCACGTATGCCGTAACGGCCGGTTGCCCGACGGTTGACCGTTATCTTCTCGACTAGTGGGGCCACGTAGAGCCCGCAAAGACACGTCGGACCATCCATCTTTGTTTGACCGTAAGCATCGCCGTATCCCCGACCAAAACGCGCACGAGTGGGGCTTCGGTATATCGAATGACAAGTGGGCCATGGCGCTGATACAAGGGGCAATACACGGGTAGGAATAGATTTTTAAACGGAGCTCTACAGCGATGGCACGGAGGAGGGTGGCCTACGGGGTGCCGAGATGAGATCAACGTCCACAAAGAACTGCATGAGGCGAGACCCGTACGCATTAGATAGATATGAACTAGACGCGTTTAACCATGCAAAGAAGAGAAGAAATGGTCGACGACATCGACGACTACCTCAAAACTTTGACCGACCGTGTCCGACACGAACACGAGCAATGTAGAGAAAACTAGTGTCTCTCCTTTCGGCGTGTATAGATGGGTGCTAGAAGAGTGTGGTGGCGAAGGGAAAGACCTCGCGGTGGTCCGTGGCGTCCAGGCATAGCGGGGCGGCGTGGCCATGCCCACATCGGCGTGCATGCATGTTCGGCATTGGCATCGAGCATGTACGTTCGGCATTGGCCTCGGCGGTATCTCCGGTGTGTCGGTGATCGAATGAGGGACGGGATTGAGGGTGCATCCCGACGGTGACCTAGCGAAGGCGGCGAGCATAGCCGCTTCCGACCATGCCGATATCGGCATCGGCAAAGTTTGGAGGCCGTGGTGCTCGAATCAAGGTGGGATTTGTTTCTTGTACGCCAAAAGTGATTTGAAACAAGTTTCGTGTTGAAGGTTAGGTAACGAAAGTTTGTAACTAAGCCCAAAATTATACTAGCGCCATGGTGAGGTTCTTTTTGATAGAGATATACGGTTGGGCAAACTTTTTTGACACTTTTTAGATAGGGTTCCTTGTTGTTACACGTATGGCATCATGTATGGCAAATTTGGGGTCATTTGGAGATGTTCGAAAAAATCACTTTGCTTAAACGCATGCCGTTTCGTCTCACTGAAACCAGCTTTTCTAACAAGGTGATTTATTCTACCTTCTCTAAATGACCTCAAATTTCATACAGATGATCTTCTATACATAGATAGATAGATTGTTTCGTTTTTATACTTTTTGAACTTTTTATTCCCCTTTATAATACCCAATTGATTTTCAGGTCAAAACCTCGAAAAACAGCATCATGTATGGCATCATTTTCGCCCTAAATTTCAAATTTTGTGAAACTTTCCCTTTTAGATATTATTTGTTGTTATAGGTATGGCATCATGTATGCCAAATTTGGTTAGGTCTCACTGAAACCAGCTTTTGTAACAAGTTAGGTTTTTTCGACCTTCTCAAAAGGGATTTTTTTCTACCTTCTCTAAATGACCTCAAAAATCATACAGTACGATCTTCTATACAAAGATAGGTAGATTGTTTCGTTTTTACATTTTTTTGAACTTTTATTTCCCTTTATAATACCCATTTGTTTTCAGTGTCAAAACCTCGAAAGTTAACATAACTAGATGGTGAACCCTTCCAAACTTCAAATACGGAGATAGATAGATTGGTTCGTTTATCATTTTTACCGTGAATAGTAATGGCTACAAGAAATCGGTGATGGTTTATCATTTTTTGCGTGAAAAGTAATGGATACAACAAATCGGTGATGGTTTATCATTTTTTTCGTGAAAATTAATGGCTACAACAAATCGGTGATGGTTTATCATTTTTTGCGTGAAAATTAATGGCTACAACAAATCGGTGATGGTTTATCATTTTTTTCGTGAAAATTAATGGCTACAACAAATCGGTGATGGTTTATCATTTTTTGCGTGAAAATTAATGGCTACAACAAATCGGTGATGGTTTATCATTTTTTGCGTGAAAAGTAATGCCTAAAAGAGTTTATAATTTTTAGCGCGTGGAACTGAATACGTAAAACCGCCCTTTAGCATACTTCGAGAGTGGAAGGTAACCGCCGACGAGAGAGAGAGAGGGGTTATCCCGCCCGTTAGATCATACGATCAACGGTCGGCGGGCACGATCCGCGTGACATGGGCTAGACCAATCAGGGCAATGTTGCACGTGTGAGAGAATTTGTGGAGGGAGAGGGTAAAACTGAGTAGTATCAAGAAACCAAGGGCACCTATGTAATAAACAGACTAAGGGATTCAAATATGAGATTTAAAAAATGGAAAATGCGTGTTTTGTACAATGAAACCCATCTTGGCCTATCTCAAACTATTTGCAATACAAATATACATGAGTGTGAGAATTGTGGCCTCATTTAGACAAAGTATGTTTTGGGGAAAGTCTGTTTTGGGAAGGGCTTATTGTGGAAAACCATGCACCTTCATAGCTACTAGGTGATTTGAGAAGGCCTTTGAGAAGTGGCAATTTGTGGTAAAACTTGATTTATCTATGACTTATCTATGTTTTGAGAATCGGCAATTTGTGGTAAAGACTCCATGAGTATGTGCCACTATTTTTCGGATTTTTTTGCACATTAAATGACTCATTTAACTAGTTAATCCCATTTGTTGACTGTCTCGTTGACCAGCTACTTGAGGGTAAAACCGAGCATATTGCACTAGCCGATATTAGCACTCAAGGGGAAAACTGAGCACACAAAAAATGCTAGTATAATACTCGAGGTTATACCTGAGTATATCTAAATTTCCAGGGTTAGACTCGAGGACGCGTGTTGCGGTGCAAAAATGGAAGACGTGCAATTGTTCACGCGTAGACGCGGGTCGCGGTGCAGAAGTCGAAGACGTGCAATCGTGGACGCGTGTCGCATTGCAGAAGTCCAAGACGTGCGTGACGTGCAGCGGTGGACGCGTAGGACGCGGGTCGCATTAACCACCCCTTGCCTTTATAGACGCCTCCTCCCACTATCTCTCGTCACTCTCACTCGCCTACGCAACGCCGCCTCTCTCACGTCCCATCATCTTCTCCAAAGCAAAAAACCCTCTCCCTCTCCCTCTCCTCTGCCGGCGAGATGGACAAGGAGAATGCCAATCCCATCGTCCAAGGCGCCGTCGGCTCCAAGCGCGACGCCTCCCTCTTCGACGTCGTCCCCTCAACGGACGTCGCCGCCTCCTCCGCCGGTGCATCGGAGGCTGCTGCCGCCGGTGGCGCTCAGATCCCGCCGGGATGGGACCCCTACGAGGAGGTGCCGTACGTCCCGCCCCCGAACCCCTACGACACCTCCATGGAGGACCCATGGAACGAGGTAACTACGGTTTGCTTTCTTTTTTGTTCCCCATTCCTTTTTGAACCCTATTTTTGCTGGTGTAGATGGATCTGTGGATGGATGAGTATTGGGCTAATATTTGCGTCGATTTTATTCCATTTTGCTTTGATCCCTCCTTGATTTCGTTTAAGATTTGGGGTTCGGCCGTTCGGTTATTTTATGCAAGTAATAATGGGATCTCAATCAGTTAATTTATGCAAGTAATCATAGGATCTCAATCAGTTATTTTATGCACGAATCAAAAGATATCAACCGTTTAATTTTGCAAATAATCTGGAATGTGTTCAAGTTCAGATCTGGAATCTATTTCTTTGCCTATGATTAATCGGTGGGCACAGATTTTTACAGGGAGGGTTTAGCGAACCATTTCCGTGTACAAATCTATTGTGCATGAGCTTTGGTTCGCTTACACCGTCCCTGTAGAGATATAATCGTGTCCACTCTAAGTGAGGCTGCCTCTGTTTTTCCTAACTTTGTTATCATGCACGTTAGTCATCGTTGCAACTCATTCACTAATAGTTCCCGTTTGATATGGATCAGCTGTCTGGCAGCGACGTCGGCAGCGACGACGAGCACCATGACATCAAGACTCGCCAGGTGCTGCGGAGGCTGCAGGTCGTCCAGTACGTCTCCTACTTCGCCAAGGGTGTCTACAGGAGCCCCTTCTACACTAGGAGGCTCGGCGGCAGTGACTTCAACTGCGTCCTCACGCATGCCGAGAACATCGGCAACACCAACCCCAAGGTCGGCGCGTCGGTGGACCCCCACTCCTTCCGCGCCAAGCACATGGCGCTCGGCATGCACCTCCGCAGCATCCAGCGGGTGGAGATCTCCGTCGGGCGCATGCCTCCGCTCAAGCCCAAGGCTCCCAAGGGGAGCAACAAGTGGAGGCAGAGGCAGATGGGGTAGGCGGAGTCCTGGACGTGTGCTTCTGCTGCCTCCTCCATTTTGTTGTTGGGATCCCTTTGTTGTTAGCTAGGGATCCCTCGTTGTTATGTTGTTAGTATGATGGTGCTGTGAAGAACCTCGAACCCTACTATGTTTGGCTGCTGAATGCAGCTTGTTATCTAGGGAGGGATCCCTATTATCTATCCCTATTCTACTATATGACCTTGTGAATTTATCGTACATTCCCTGTAGATTTGCTTCTAGATTTAACTACATACATATGGACTAGATGGAGTACTAGATTGGGCTCCCTACTAGATTTGCTGCCATATTGGGCAAACAACGAGGGCCAAAAGGCACAAATAATAATTGAAGAAAGACGAAATGCAAGCTTCTCTAGATTTGATACTAATTAGGTGAAAAAAGGCAGAGAGAAGGAGTGCGTAAAAGGTACTCTTAAAAGGGAAAATGCCAATTTGGGCCGAGAGAGACAAAACCCAGCTCCTGCTCACGTGCAACCAAACGCTATCTCGTCCTGTCCCACGCGGTCCCTTTCTACCAGCCCCACGCGACGCGGGCCCACACGACACGGCCCCACACGCCAGCACGGAACGGTCAACTAAACGGGAATCCTGCCGTCTGAGCTGCTTCTGCGCGTTTCAAACAAGGACTTGGGGAAAACTGAGGAAAAACTAAGGAGCTGGGGAAAACTGAGCACAACTAAGGACCCGAGGGCACGAAAATAGAAATCCCTTAAATGTATGCTCCCGATGGGAGTAATCCAATTGTTGCCTCATATATTCCTTGACAAACTTAACGGTGAATCTTGCAGGTGGCTCATGTACCTTCCTTTGTTGAAGGTTCCTTGGCCAATGATTCTGAAAACGAAAGGCTTCAGCATATGACGACGCGTATTCGCCAGTTGGAACAGGATATGCGTGGCCTCCATGCCATGGCTGCTATTATAAAGAAGAAGGGCGAACTAGCCATTGATGCAGAGCGCTATGCAATGACTGAGTTGCACAAGGCAACAAAAATCTTGAACTATAAGTGCTTTTTTCTTCTTTACTTTCCTTGATGCCGCGAAGAATATTTTTGATGCTATATCTACCATCACCTTCGATAGTCATAGCTCTGAATTTATCAGAAGAGAACAAACGCGTGCATGAACGCGTAGATTCTTTGATCAGTCTAGCACGTTTTGACGAAGTCTTCTGGAAGAGTCAATCAAAGGCTGCCACAGTTGCTAAATTTCAAGATCGGGTGCATCAAGTACACCGGTTCTTTAATAAATGCTATACTGGATTGAGGATGATCTGGAAGATGATGTTTCCTTTAAATGAAATTCCTCCGACATTGCTGACTTTGATGTCGAAGTTTAGCAATGTCAAGAAGGTGCAGAGTTTGATTCGTGCACAATTTCTTGTAGGAGCCAAAACAACTTTTGCTTTTGTGCTGTCGAAACATCCCACTGTGAATCTAATGGAAATTGCAAATGTTGATGGTGATATAAGTCAATGTTATCCTGCAGTGAAGGTTCCTGCTGCTATTGTAATCGAGAGGCTGGAAGATAGCTCAAAAGTAGACGCCCAACAGAATCTTCATAAGAACAAATTTGTGTGCTTACTATACTCGATACTTTGTTGATGCCGAATATTCGGGTGCATTATGTGTATGATGTAAATTTTGTTAGAGATGTCATATTTTGCTATTTTTGGCAAAACACGACTTCCTCTTGATATTTTGGTCAGGTGTCGTTGACACATTTTTGTTGTCGAAGGAGCAATTCTTGATGCCCCTTAGAAATTTCTTAGGCATCGTTGATGCTATTGCACGAAATTTATTGGAGGCGAATTCTTTGAGTGATCAGCTCATGTTGCAGGTTCGCTGAACCCGTAGTAATTTGCAATTTCGCTTCAACCGATGATGTTTGTTTTGGAGCGGTGTGGAGGAACAAGGCACTCCAAATGTATCGCAAACTTCACACCCTTGCGGGTGCTACTCTCTATTGGAGAGGTGTGGAGGAACAAGGCACTCCAAATGCCACAAAGGCGCACCGTATTCTCCTCGAGCCTTTCCACGAAAAGGAAAAAACCTCGATCCACTAAGGGACCCTTGAGGGTGGTCACCGAACCCGTACAATCTTGAGGCAATCTCCCAAGTAACAAGATTGAGACAAACTGCACAACAATTGGAGGCTCTCAAGTACACAGCCGCAAAAGGCTACAAGGCCACAAAAGATCTAACACGCCACAAAAGGCTACAAGGGCACAAAAACTACAACGTGCCACAAAAGGCTACAAGGCCACAAAGGATACAACGCACCACATAGGCAACAGGGCCACAAAGGCTACAACACACCACAAAAGTAAGAAAGCCACAAAGGCTACCACGCCACAAAGGCTACCATGCCAGAAAGGCCTACAAGGCTACAAGCCATCTAGGATTCCAAGAACCCAAGAGGTAAACCCAACAAACTCTCACGGGACCGAATCTCCTTAGAGAACTAAAACCGATGCACCTAATGCAATGGCAACAACACCACTAAGATGCCCAAGTCCTTCACTCGCAAATCCAACAAAGCTACACAATCTATTGAGGAAATAAGGGAGAAAGAACAAAACGTTGGAGGAACACCAAATTTCTCCAAGTTCTAGATCTAGTGATTTCCCTTCACAAAGAGAGGGATTTGATTGGTGGAGTAGTAGATGTAGATCTCCTCTCTCTTTTCTCTAAAATATATTCGAAAAATATTGGAGGAATCAAGAGGAGAAATAAGCTCTTCAAGGTCAACAATGGAGGAGAGAGAATAGGGGAAGGGCTATTGGGAAAGAGGTGGAAGAAACGTATAAATAGTGGGTAACAAAATATAGCTGTTGGTGCAGAAAAACGTTCAGATTCGCGACACAACCAGTACTACCTCTTGTTGGACCGGTACTACCTCTCGTGTCAAAATAGCACAGAAAAAGGCAAAAAGCGACCCTGACCGGTACTACCGGATTATGGGACGGTAGTACCACTCCTATCAAAATAGAAAAAACCAGGAAGAGAAACATGGGAAAAATGGGGAGGGGCGAGCTGAGCTGGAAACTGAGCTGGCGGCTGCGAGCCGGTGTAGCGTAGCAGCGAGGTAGGCGGCAGTGCACAAGCTAGTGAGCGGCGCATGAAGGTCAACTCATCAAGGGAGGGGAGCGGGAGAAGCACGACAGGGGATCGGGAACCGAGTGGGTGCGGCGCGTGTGGGATTTGAGCGGCAGCGAGCATGGCCAGCGAGGGGATCGAGCGGGGGAGCAAGCGGTGGGGGTCAATGCACAAACGGGAGAAAGCTCTAGGCGCGCGGCTGCCTGTTGCGGGAGTGGGCTAGTGGGAGACAGGTTGGCAGGAGGTAGAAGATTGCGGGTCGGCCGGTATTACCGACCCCGGTACCTGCCAGATACCGGCCTAGGCCCGCTACTACAAGCCACGCTACTGGCCTGCTAGCGGGTAGGTTACCGGGAGAAAATTGGCATGTGAGGTAGTGGGACGGTACCGTGCGTGGTTGTACCGACCGGCCCAATACCAATTTCCCCTTTTTCTTTTAAGAAAACTACGCAAAAAGCAAAAAACGAGAATCGCTATATCTCAAGTTTGGAAACTCGGAATGGGACGAAAATAATTTTGTTGGAAAGAGGACGACAAGAGCTACCCTCACAAAATAAGGAATCCGAGAAAATCACCAAACTAAAAAACGCAACAAGTGATACATGCGGAATCCATTTTCAATGAGCTATAGCTTGTCATGAGAATGAACACAGGCTCTAAAACAACACATGGATAAGAACCAAGAACAACCAAGAAACATGATGCAAAGCATGCAAGGGTTTGAGCTCTCTCCGGACGATATGACCAAGTAATTCATTCGAGGGCAACAATGAGCGATGGCGCGCCGTCGACCCCTCCATCCAGTGGGCACCGGTTGAGGATGCGGGCCTCCTATTTTTGCGGAGGAGCGACAAAAGCTCCTCGAGGACGCGGCGGAATGGCGCGCTCTCATCACGGGGCTCCGGAGGAGATGTCGTGCGCAGTGAACAAGCATCGGGGGGAAGGGAGGCGACGACAGGTGGGGCCGTCGAACGCACCGCTAGGCGGCCAGTAGGCTAGGGTTTAGATGAACCTAGCCATTTTCATTCAAACTTGTAAAATATAATCAAATATAAATGAAAACTTTTATTTTTGTGCATTTCTATTATTTTGGGGCCTCTAAATGGGGCCGAGACTGGGGAGAGATGCTCCCCAAGCGCGGCAAAACTCCAACACGTCCCCCAAACGCTCGATCCGGCATATTTTGGGGGACACGACTCGAGATGCTCTTGAATTGAGAAACGGAGGGCGTATGTGGCAAAGTGCGGAGCACTAGCGCTCCAATGGAAGTCCACTCCACATATAGTTGCTATAATTTCTATTATATGGTCCATATTTGTATGGTTGTTAGTTCAGAGACTTTACAAGACAATTGAATATGCATAAGTTGATGATGCAATACTCGTATTTTTTATTATGAAGCATAAGATTATTGATGCATGATATTATCTATTCGCTTATTTGCTCGGGCACGGGCAAAGGTTTAAGCTTGGGAAGTTGATACGTGCATTTTACATCATCAATATTGTTACATATATGTTTAGTTTTCATCAATATTTGCCATCATACATCATTATTTATGCATTTTAGTTGACTTCTGGGGCTTTCCTACAAAGTCCCATTCATGGTATTTAATTTCTAGGAGGCAGAAAACCTTATTTTTCGTATTTTGTTATTTCAGGGACCTTCTCTACTAAAAATTGAAGGAAAAAATACTTGATCAGTTTTTCACCTCAAGCGGGACTGTGAGCCAAAGAAGCACACGAGGGGGGCCACGAGGGTCAAAAGAGACTAGGTGGCACGCCCCCCTGGCTGGGCGCTCCACCAAGGTTTGTTTCTCCCTCGAGCATCGCCTCGGGCCTCCTTTATACAAACGCCTCCGTTTCGCCAAAAAACTTAAGCAATATTTTTTTCCGAGATTTATTGAGGCGGCGGTGGAGGGAAAAGTCATATCCTACTCCGGGAGAGGGAAGATCCTGCCGCACCGGGTGCCTATGGTGAAGCAGAAATCGATTCCATTGTCATCACCACTCCTTCTTAACGTAGGGGAGGCATCTCCATGAATATCTCCATCAGCACCATCATCACCATCTACGAGATCGAATTCATCCCCCTCATAGTTTGTGCTTGATTGAACCCTATGATGGTGCTGCCGTGGAAGTTGGCAATCTCGTTGGGGAACCCTAAGAGGAAGGTGTGATGAGCACATCAACAAGTTTTCCCTCGGTAAGAAACCAAGGTTTAATCGACCAGTAGAATAAAGGCGTGACTTCTGAAGGTGTTTCTAACTGACTATTGGCAGGGCGCAATACCGAACACAGCAACAACGTGGAACCTGCACACAACACAACCAAAATACTTTGCCCCAACTAACAGTGAGGTTGTCAATCTCACCGGTTTTGCTGGACGCAAAGGATTAAACGTATTGAGTGGAAAGAGATGTTTGCAGTAATTAAAGAGAACATTGTTTGCAGAAATAAAACATAACAGGATTGCAGTAGATGAATTTATCAGTGTAAAGGAAAGGACCGGTGTCCACAGATCACTAGAGGTGTCTCTCCATAAAGATAAATAACATGTTGGGTGAACAAACTACAGCTGTGAAATTGACAGAATACCGACCATACATGACAAGATGATTACTATGAGATTCGTTTGGGCATTACAACATAATACATAGACCGTAATCCAACTGCGTCTATGACTAATAATCCACCTTCCGGTTATCGTCCGAACCCCTTCTAGTATTAAGTTGCAAGCAACAGATTATCGCATTAAGAAATGTGTGTAAAGTAAACATTAGAATTACCCTTGGATAAAACATTATTGTTTTCTCCCTAGTAGCAACAACACATCTACAATCTTAGAAGTTATTGTCACTCTTCCAGAAAATTAGAGGCATGAACCTACTGTCGAGCATAAATACTCCCTCTTGGAGTCACAAGCATCTACTTGGCCAGAGTATCCACTAGCAATGGAGAGCATGCAAGATCACAAATAACATATGACAATAACATATAATCGATCTCAACATAGTATTCAATATTCATCGAATCCCAACAAACACAACATGTAGCATTATATAAGGATGATCTTGATCATGTAGGGCAGCTCACAAGATCTAAACATGAGGCACAAATTGGAGAAGACAACCATCTAGCTACTGCTATGGACCCATAGTTCAGGGATGAACTATTCACGCATCACTTCGGAGGCGGGCATGGTGATGTAGACGCCTTCGACGATGATTTCCCCCTCCGGCAGGGTGCCGGGAAGAGCTTGAGAACCCTCCCGAGCTAGGGTCTGCAATGGCGTCCGCGACATAACTTTTCGTGGATGCAGGCTCGGGTGTTTAGGGTTTTCCCGAGATCGTGAATAAATAGGCGGAAGGGCGAGGTCAGTGGAGGCCAGGGGGGCCCACACCACCCCTAGGCGCGGGCCACACCCAGGCTGTGCCTAGGGTTGGTCTGGCCGCCCCGCGCCACTTCTTTGACCCCCCTCTGGACTCTGTCTTCATTACGGAAAAATATTGACTTCGGCTTTTGTTTCGTCTAATTCAGAGAATATTTCCTGCACAACTTTTCTGAAATACAAAACAACAGAAAACAGGGAACTTGCGCTGTGGCATCTTGTTAATAGGTTAGTGTCAGAAAATGTATAAAAGTGCAACGAAGTATGAGAAAAAAATATATAAATTAGTGTAAAACAAGCATGGAGCATCAAAAATTATAGATACGTTTGAGACGTATCACCCCGGATATTGTTTTAAGGGCTAATTGCATGTTTGTGATTGGTACTTTGTCATTATTTGGTGGAGAGATAATATATTCAGATTTTTTTGTAATCATTATGCCTCTGGTCCATATCATGTTTGACACTTGTGGCTAGTTCCCCATGTTACTGAGGGCATATGACGATCTGGCTATGATTCTATATGATGTGCAATGAGTATTTGGCCAAGTTTTTATGTTTGATGTTGATCTATGATGGTTCTATGTGAACATCGACTGGGTATTACTTCACCTATATGTGCTGATAGGGCTACACATTAATGTAATGAATGACTATTGGAAGGGACGGAATGACAGAAACTGTTTCCAATACTTTGAGTTGCATTAGAGGGGTTTATGTTGGGGACCGATTATCTTATTGCTATGGTGGGACAATTATGTCTGAATGATTCATGTACTTCCACATGATAATGACTCTATTACCCATCATAAGGGGTGCATTTGCTCATATCTATGGTTGCACCTAATTTAGGCTCCGCCTCTAAGGGAATGAAACTTGACAAGATATTTACCATGTTCTGTAGAAGTCTTAATACTGTGAATACATGCCTCCCTCGGGAACACTTGTCACACATAAGAACACACACACACTTAAGTTTGTCCTCTTGCTCCATAGAGGATTGGGCTTTCTCTCATTGAAAGCATTTACATATTGCTATTTACTTCTTGCATTTTATTTTATTGCAAACTATACACCCAAAACACCAAAAACCATTGAATTCTTATTATTGCTTACTTGTCAAATCCGCTAAACCAATACCTTCAGCTCCTCGTGGGTTCGGCGACCTTTCTTATTGAAACGTAGTACAATTGATCTCCTTCACTTGGGAGCTATCAACCATCATATAGTATGCACCATAACATGATTTGGATCTTCAACATTGTCCTTATCGGACACTATAGCTATTTTCAGAGCCCAAGGTCCAGGGCCACTTAGATTCTACGAGTTGTGGTAATTCATAGTCACCATACAAGTTCATCTTGCATTCCATTGATAAAGTTTATTAAACTTTTTCAAAAAACCCTCTTCTGCATTCAAAAGAAAAACTACTTTCTAAATTATAAATTGAGGGTTCTCGACCAAAAGTCGTGTATACTATTGGGTGGGCAATGGAACCATGATTGCGGGTGAAACCCTATAGTGGAGGTTTGATACGTCCCAAACGTATCTATAATTTCTTATGTTCCATGCTACTTTTATGATGATACTCACATGTTTCATACACATTATATGTCATTATTATGCATTTTCCGGCACTAACCTATTGACGAGATGCCGAAGAGCCAGTTGTCGTTTTCTGCTGTTTTTGGTTTCAGAAATCCTACAAAGGAAATATTCTCGGAATTGGACGAAATCAACGCCCAGGGTCTTATTTTTCCACGAAGCTTCCAGAAGACCGAGGAGGAAACGAAGTGGGGCGACGAGGCGCCGACACAATAGGGCGGCACGGCCCAGGCCCTGGCCGCGTGGCCCTGTTGTGTGGGGCCCTCGTGTCGCCCCTAAACCTACCCTTCCGCCTACTTAAAGCCTTCATCGCGAATACCCCAGTACCGGGAGCCACGATACGGAAAACCTTCCAGAGACGCCGCCGCCGCCAATCCCATCTCGGGGATTCAGAGATCGCCTCCGCACCCCCGCCGGAGAGGGGAATCATCTCCCGGAGGTCTCTTCATCACCATGATCGCTCCGGATCGATGTGTGAGTAGTTCACCCCCGGACTATGGGTCCATAGCAGTAGCTAGATGGTTGTCTTCTCCTCATTGTCCTATCATGTTAGATCTTGTGAGCTGCCTATCATGATTAAGATCATCTATTTGTAATGCTACATGTTGTGTTTGTTGGGATCCGATGAATATTGAATACTATGTCAAGTTGATTATCAATCTATCATATATGTTGTTTATGTTCTTGCATGCTCTCCGTTGCTAGTAGAGGCTCGGCCAAGTTGATACTTGTAACTCCAAGAGGGAGTATTTATGCTCGATAGTGGGTTCATGCCTCCATTGAATCTGGGAGTGTGACAAAGAACCTCTAAGGTTGTGGATGTGTCGTTGCCACTAGGAATAAAACATCAATGCTTTGTCTAAGGATATTTGTGTTGATTACATTACGCACCATACTTAATGCAATTGTTCTGTTGTTGCAACTTAATACCGGAAGGGGTTCGGATGATAACCCGAAGGTGGACTTTTTAGGCATAGATGCATGTCGGATAGCGGTCTATGTACTTTGTCGTAATGCCCCGATTAAATCTCATAGTACTCATCATGATATATGTATGTGCATTTTTATGCCTTCTTTATTTGTCAATTGCCCAACTCGTAATTTGTTCACCCAACATGCTATTTATCTTATGGGAGAGACACCACTAGTGAACTCGTGGATCCCGGTCTATTCTTTACATCTCGAAATACAATCCACCGCAATTGTTCGTTACCGTTCTTTGCAAACAAACATCATCATCCACACTATACATCTAATCCTTTGTTTACAGCAAGCCTGTGAGATTGACAACCTCACTGTTACGTTGGGGCAAAGTACTTTGATTGTGTTGTGCAGGTTCCACGTTGGCGCCCGAATCCCTGGTGTTGCGCCGCACTACACTCCGCCACCAACAACCTTCACGTGTTCCTTGACTCCTACTGGTTCGATAACCTTGGTTTCTTACCGAGGAAAAACTTACTGCTGTGCGCATCACACCTTCCTCTTGGGGTTCCCAACGGACGTGTCGACTACGCCCCATCAAGGTTCCATTGCATTGACAAAACCAT
This sequence comes from Lolium rigidum, assembly GCF_022539505.1. NCBI lineage: Eukaryota > Viridiplantae > Streptophyta > Magnoliopsida > Poales > Poaceae > Lolium > Lolium rigidum. The sequence continues at coordinate 186,484,832 of NC_061512.1, read as the reverse complement.
TAGGATTAAACAAAAAATGTAGTCAGTCACCCTAGTGCCATATACACAATGCTGACCACATGTCCCGGAGTGGGACGAGAAAATTAGTTGTACCTTTTCCATTTTGCATTTGTCGCATATCTAGTTGGGCTAGTTTTCTGGGGGGAAACTCGGCAGGGTGGGATCCCATAACGTCCCGTTCCGTGTTGCGGAATGACAACTATGGTATCGTAGAAGGCATGGTAATTTGGTGTACGTCACACAACAAAAGCTCATTGCATTTATTGGCTTGTCTTTTATTTTGACATAACACCATTTTGGATTGTGTGAACGGGGACATACTCCTTGTTGTGCACCAAGGCTTAAGACATTTGTGGATAAAGTAGCGAACCTCTCGAGGGTGTATAGAGCGTGTCATGATACTCCCCGTTATTGGGTAAAGAACTACGACCACGGTGGGAAAGGAACTCCATAAAGTTTTCACAGCCCGTGGGGACTGACGGACATAGTTTTTCATGATCTAGAACTTATCTTTTCTAAAAACCGTTTTCAAAAACCTGCACAAGCACAAGATCTCCTGATTCACGGCTATACATCAGACACCCACCATAGAACTTGCTGAGTAGTTTAGTGTACTCAATCTATTACTTTGTACCCTTTCTTTACACTACTTGGGAAATCCGTATTGCTAGCACACAAAAAAGGCTATTGCCAGCGCACCAGAGCCCACCAGTGGGAACATGCTGGTGGTAATGGCGTTACCACCGATGCACCAGCTGGTGCGCCGATGGTAACACGTGTTATCCCCGATGCACCAGGCCTGGTGCACCGACGGTACGCTTTTTTTCAAAATTCAAAAAAGGTCGATCTATATCTAGATCTAGCTCAGGTTCGTCCTCGAAAATCGTGTCCGTGGGCCGCCTTGTTTTTGTTGCCACGCCAATGTAGGAGGAGGAGGAGGCCGGAGGTGCGGTGTAGGAGGAGTAGGAGGAGGCCGGAGGTGGAGGTGGAGGTGGAGGTGGAGGTGGAGGAGGACGGAGGTGGAGGTGGAGGTGGAGGAGGAGGAGGAGGCCGGAGGTGGAGGAGGTGGAGGAGGAGGTCACCAGAGGAGGAGGAGGAGGAGGAGGCCGTCGAGGAGGAGTACAAGGTCGTCCAAGCAGCATTAGGAGGAGGCCGTCGGTGAGGAGAAAAGGAGAAGGAATGGGAAGAGGAGGAGGAAAACAAGAGAAGGGGAGAAGTGAGGAAGGAGAAGAGGCAGAGTGACGGTTTTGCATATATAGCCTCCTAAAAGCTGAAAAAACTCATGTTTCTGTTTTGAATTTGATGAATCCAAAATTTGTCTAAACGATCGTAGGTGGTTGAAATCGGATAGGAAATTTTTCCTAGGTACATTTTGATATAAAAAGATTTTCATCGGAGGTCGTAATCAACTAGAAATCC
>NC_061512.1:186462279-186483313 GCF_022539505.1 Lolium rigidum | reverse complement strand
GCGGTGAAAACCCTACATCGTCGTAGATCTCATTAGCTTTACCTTGATCAAGCGGGACCACCATATATTCGGACACCCCGTCCGAATCATGGGTGGATCGGCTCTTTGAGCCGATTCACGGGATAACCTGAGAGCCGATCGATGCTCGTATTTAACGTTTACGTGTGTGCCACCGCAGGAAACTAAGCGAGGCATCATCCACACCTTCACGACCGGGTATAGGTCGGGTGGCACGCCCTTGTGATAAACATCGGTGCGTGCGACCAGGAGGCTTTGCGGGCCGTCGCTCAGAGGGACTAGGGCCAGCCGCAGCCCTAGTTGTTCCCGGCTCTACGGTGTTGCCCGTCTCTGCCCGCCAGTGGGTTTCTGACGTCAACAATCCTGTTTTACCGAAACATAACGCCATTTTACATAATATAAATTTGTATTAAAACTAGATGACAAAACATATGGGCTGCTCGAAGGACTTTATTTTTTGAAATTTCTACCATTTTCGTTTATTTTTTTCAAAACTAAAAAGGTGATAATGGTAAACAATTGACTTCCGGCGCACCACCATATAGGCACACCGGCAGTAAGGGGAGCACAGCTTTTTGGTCTGGGTAGGACCTATTCAAACCTTATCCTCGTTGCGCTAAATTTTGTCTGCGCCGGCGGTATTGTGGCATCACCGGCGCGCCCAAAACATGGTGCGCTGGTAGTATTTAGCACCGGTGGGCACCTTTTTTGGTGCGCCTATAATAGTGCTTGCGGCTATAGGCCTTTCCCTAGTAGTGCTAGATTCTGATAGAAATGACGAGGAGACTACCAACAAACCCAGAGGAGAGGAGATCTACTATGCAGAACCAGATCCCTGTTAGGAGTCATGCATCAAGGGAATATATTATGATATAGTATATGGAGTAGAGGGAAGGAGAAATAGAGACACAATCTTGGAACTTTTAGACTATGATAGATGAGCCGAGCAGCCTAGCCCCTACTAAATAAGTTGTTGAGTTCAGATGACATCAGGGTTGGCTGTGTCATATTGCTTCAAGACCTTATATTTGAAGTTTTCATTTGCTTTGACTCCTCATTGGGTATCCCACATTATTTTTAGACTTTTGGTTTGCGACCTTAATATTATAAATATAGATTAGTTTGGACCCATAATGTTTCTTTTGTACCAATTTGAGGGGTGTAATATTTACAAAACAATGTTTCGTGATTATAATGCCAACAACTTGTACACGACACCACATAATGGTGTACTGGGTCACCGCAGATATGTCCAATCGGATGTCGTAGTTGGTGCCATAATCTCGAAGCAGCACCGCGCTCAATGTTGCCTTTGGCATCGGTGGCTCATCGTGAGTGTGTCAACTCATCGCCGCCGCTAGCAGTACAACACATAGGAACATGGAATATGGAGCATGTCAAGGATCTATCCTTTATCCCCATGTATTAAAGTTGTATTTTGTTTCTAAAAAGAAATTCACCATTTTTTCCCAACTCGTTCGAATCAGTGTTGGGAGATAGGCATGACCAATGTTCTAGCCTTCCGGTCGTCGCCACCGATGCTTGGACATTGCCGGCCCTAGATACAACAACGAGGGGGTGGTCGAGTGGTACCGACATGAGAGGGGAGAGGGAGTCAGCGGAGTTTTTTTCTTCTAAACCTAAGCTAGAATCTCGCGTACAAAGGCCAGATTTACGGGAGAGTGCAGAGGGAAAGATATGATTGAGTTGGAGACGAACCGTTCAGACAATCGCACAACTGTATGAGGTTAGACTCGCAAAATATACCACCATTCCACCTTGTGATTAGATCTTATCTTTCTATTTCAAATCCAAAGGACCATGTGGTTCTAGTGTAGCAGTGCATAAATTGAATGGTTTCATATAAATTGAACGTTCTCCCCCGAGGAGAGTAGGTCGATTTTGTTTCAGGGTGTATCCCTACAACTATTGAATGGTCCCTTTTTCATTATTGATGAAAATTTCTCCAACAACTATTTAGATATAGAAGATAAGTAGAGCTTTCAGAAAAAGTAGACAAACAGTAAAACATCTCTCTTGGCTATACTTTGTTAGGTAGGTGAAACCTCTCTAGGATTTTTTCACACTGATATTTCCCCGTTTAGTCCGAACACATCACCTGTGTTCGAACCTGGTTGGGCGAGCTCAAGCCACCAAGCCGGCGCTTGGTTCTTGTAGAGCTTGCAAACACCGGTGACTACTAATTAAAATCCTGTGAATCAAATTAACCATTTAGTTTATATGTGCTGCAAGATAAAAATTGCAAATCGAATCTTTAATGGACAATGCTGAACGTGAGCGCATTATTTGTGACAAAACAGTGCAGATTAGTACAAGTACGTGGCAAGGTGCGGAGCACTAGCGCTCCAATGGAAGTCCACTCCACATGTACAGGTCATAGGATGATGAATGCAGCACAGTGCTGGGTGGTCCAAAGGGCCGCAGCAACCCCCCATCTGCACGGGCCAAAAGGCCCCATGCAAGTAAATGCCCAGTTCGAAGTGGCAGTGCCCATCTCTCTCTCTCGTAGCCACAGTACGTGACGAACTAGGCCACACCTCTCCTCCCGGCCCACGCTACAGTTCTATGGAGACGCAGAGGCACTGTTCCGACGTGAAGAGCGAGTGCGGTAGAGAGCTTCAGGGCATCTCCAACCGGGCGACCCATCCCGCGCCCGCGCGTCCGGATAGGTCCAGTCGGACAAAAACCCGGCCCAACGCGGGGACGCACCGCAAAAGCGGACGGCCGCGGCGTCCGAAACGACGCAAACCCGGTCCAAATCTGGGCCGGGTTTGCGTGGCCGCGGATGGCACGCGGCGTCCTCGCGTGTCCGCCCTGTCCGCGTGGCTGGCCCACCTGTCGATGCCCCGGTCCTATTAAATGTGGACCGGGGAAGGGGACGGTCCCTATCCGGTCCCCACTTCCCACTCCGGCCGCACGCGCGAGCTCGAAGCTTCCGCGCCGCCATGGCCCCGAGCGCGAGTTCGAGCCGTCCGCCAACGACCACGAGGCCGGCAGCGGCCGGCAAGTCGCGCCGCCGGCGTTCGCAATGGGGCCGCCGGCGCCTCCTCGACGCGAGCGGATCTACGTCACCGTAGCGGTGGCGCGATGTTCCGGGACGCCGGCGTCCCAATGCCGTGGGGGACGTGCACCTCCCCACGGCCGGCACTCGAGCCCGGATCGGGTTCCGGTGCCGCCCATCCCGGCGTCGAGCCGCGCCCGCTACGCCGAGATCCGGAGCGCCGCGCTCGGCTGCCGGCGGACCTCCGGCACGACCCCGCGTACGGCGACGCAAGTCCCAACCGGGACTTGTGGTTCGAGGTGGAGCACGATGCGCGCCGGCGCACATGCTTCACATCCGCGACGGCGCGGCCTCGCGCGCGCCCGAGCACGGCCGCTAGGCGGGCTGGCCGCCGCCCGGCGGCCTCTACATCAACGAGCCCGCGCCCAAGCCCCGGCCGCAGCCACGGAGGAGGAGAACGACCCGGAGGCTGCGGGCGGCGCTCGCGGCGTCCCGCGAGCGACGAGGACCTCGACGAGCTGGCCAAATGGCCGCACCTCGCCGAGGCGGCTCGCGCACCTCCGCGCCGGAGGAGGCGGCCGGGAAGGCCCGGGAGGACGCCCGGGCGGACGCGTGGGCCTTCCTCGAGCCGGCGCGCCGTCGGGAGGAGGCTACGCGTCGGCGGCGCTCCGGGAGGAGGAGGAGCGCCGGGCCGCGCGCTCGGCGGAGGAGGAGCGCCGGCCACGCGAGCCGCAGCGGAGGAGCAGCTCCGACAGGAGTCCGCGCGGAGGGCACGGCTGCGCAGGCCGGCGAGCCCGCCGAACGCGCACTCCGCCCGGGAAAGGGCGCGAGTGGGAGCCCCGGCCGGAGTCCCCGGTGCCCTCCGGCGTGTCGAGCCGGAACGGCGCGTCGCCGCCGGGGGCGTCGTCGTCATCGACGCCGACGATGACGAGTACTACTGGGGGTAGTACTGCCGGCGGCCACCGTGCTCGCAAACCCTGTCTAGGGTTTATTATTTTTTTGTTTAAAGCCCATATAGGGCTTTTTTTTGTGTAAAAATTGCCCAAAATAGGGCTAAGTTTAATTAACCACTAGTTTAATGTTATTTTTGGCTGTTTTCCTTTTTTATTTTCATATGCGGTGCGTCCGCGCGTTGGACGCAGCGTGCGACCCAAACGGACACGCGGACGCGGGGCGCTGTCCGGGTGTCCGTTCGGCCACCGAAACGGCCCAAAACGGACGGCCCAGCGCGTCCGTTTGGGTCGCCCGGTTGGAGATGCCCTCAGCGAGCGAGCGAGAGAGCTTCAGAGAGAGATAGAGAGAGGAACAGGATAGGACAGGGCATTTAAACTGGACAGAGATGCTGCACAGGGCCGCTATTTATTTTCCCTTGTGCTGCAGCCTGCTTGCTTCCCCATTTTTATCACTGACTTTCTTTTAATTTTTCTCTTACTCACCCCCACAATCTCTCTCTCTCTTGTCAGTGAGACGCTGAGCAAAAGGGCCGACAGAGGAGGAGGGAACAATAGAATGACTTGAATGAGGAGACAGAGAAACATGGGGGGACTGGGTCTGGGAAAAATGATTTTGCAATCCATTGCTTTATGATTGGGCTGTTCCTTTTCCCCATTTCGCCCCCTCCCTTTCTTCTTCCCTCCATATCCCTTACTAGTAGGGGACCTTCCTTCCTTTCGATCCCCTCCCTTGCATGAAAAGAATTTCCTTTCCTTCTCTCTTTCTCGCAAATGTGTGGGCGAAGATTGAGATTGTAGAGTAGCGGTACTGATAGTAGTAGTGTGGTACTGGGATTGCGGTGGCTTGAGGTTTACTGGTACTAGCACAGTAAACATTTGGGTCAATCAGTCCGTCAGTCAGTCATTCAGTCAGGCAGTCCTATGGTTGTCAAATCAAAAGTGCCTCACAACGCAGGAACCAGGCAGGAATTAGTACCAGTCCTCTCTGTCTGTTGCCCACTTTACCCAGGATTAGGCTCCCGTAGCTAGCGTCAGGTACTAGTATGAACACCGACTTTTTTCTTCTCATCGAACTCGCAAAGCACATTGCCCTGGCCGGCCTACCTGTCGGTGACGGACGGACCAATACAAAGTCGGCATGCAGCATGCATGTACTACGTTAGATCCGTCTGCTCCGATTAGATTGCTGGTTAGCTGCAGCGAATCTGTGTACATAGTAGGGGAGCTTTAACTTTTGCTCGAGTAAGTTTCTTACCAGCTAATTAACCTGAATCACTCTTGTTCTAGCTAGGGAAGCTTAAGGTCCATCGTCACTAGCTAGGCGACTACACCGATTCCTATACGTACTTATCAGCTATACTAGTATTACATCTAACACGCCCTTCACGGCAGGTGTGGCTCGATCGGAATCAGCGCTAGCTAGCTTAGCTTAGCTAGGTTTGATCCTTTCAACGACGATCGTCGCTCTCCACCATGCATCCTCGCCAATCACGCACGCACTGCGGCACTGGACCGCTGGCTACCCATCTACTATATCCGAGTTGGCACCAAACACGTACGCGCATCCCCTTGGTCATTCATGTATATAACACCTTGCTACTATGCTAGTGGCGAGCTACCTCCCTGTTGATGCTGTCGTGATCATGCATATTCATGGCATCGCCCGCGGCACCTGTGAGGCTGTGACCAGATGCTCCTAGCTCATTCATGCCAGGCACCTATAATTTGGCAGGTACTGATGCACATCTCGACATGTGGTGCCTTGGCTTGGCTTGGAAAGAGAGGCATCAAGTTGGATCGGTGTTATGTCATCAGCAGATGCGTGGTTGGTTGCGGGAAACGTCCCCGTCCTACGCGGCGGGTTTCATGGCAGCATACTTCAATGGATCAATGCTACTGGTTCTTAATCTGGACCACCACCATGCGCTCGACCGATCATTCCAGGGAGCAATGGATGAATCCATCCCGGAAGCCGGTACCCGGAGCCGAAGGTGACGATGGTTTCGCAGACTCATTCTTAATTGGTTTTAGAGCATTTCCATCCGCAACCCTAATATCACCCACAATATGCTTATTGCGATGCCGGCCACAAAATTGGCTCCTACCGGCGCCTCCATAGGCCGTCGACACATTAATTATTTAGCCCAATAGAATAGTCGATGTGCCCAGACCAACCCCTAGCCTCAAGGGCCAGGACGGTGGTGCCAGCACCCCATGCCACATCAGACGGCCTCCCATGGGCCCGCTTTGCAGCCATTTTGACCGCTCGTTGTCTAGTCCGGTCAAACACGCGTTATGTGTGGCCTGATCTACTCGCAAGACGCGTGCCAGATCGACCTCCGAGACGACAATGTAATGATGGCACCACCGATGCACCTACCGCGGTCGCTATGGATAGGTGTTGGCTGAACTGCATGAGGCCACCGAGCTTGCCAAATACGACATCCTTTTGCCACCGAAAGAGACGGTGCCGAGGGGTTGGGCCATCATCTTGGATGGGGATAGCAACTAATGATCGAAACTGTTTCGCGAGGAGCGAGAGGCGGCTTTGAACCGCTTCACCGTCGAGCATCCACCGCCTGAGAAGAACATCTTCGAGCGGAGACGGTTCTGATCATTGCTCGGACGCACCGTCCAGTACGTCATCGACTCCGACCGCCAGGAAACCTTCATGTGATCGGCTACAAGGTCGGGATCCTCAACGTCGACTCCGATGAGGAAGAATAGAAATTAATTTGAATTATTGTTCTGCATTTGCAGAACTTATTGATTTCAAATCAAATTCGTCGAAGTCGTATGTTGTTTAAATTTTTATAGGGGTGGCAGTGTGGTCAGCCCCTTCCGGTAGAGAGGGGGCACGTGCCGGTGCCCCCTATAGAGTTTGCCTGTCAGTGTTGTCGGACATAATATAGGGGGCGTTGGTGGAGATGCTTTTTCATCACCATATTTGTGTGAAATGTGAACCACTGATAGCGTGGTAAAATGTTGGTCTTTAGATAATTAACCTGCAGGTGTGGTCAGTCAAACGAATGGGCGGTTCACACTTGGCCGGTGCTGCAAAAGAGCGAGCAGGTACCTCCTAATGTCCGTGGCTTAATGACCTGCTGACACGACCAAGTGGGGGGTGAAAGAAAGAGGGACTAAAGCAAGCACCTGCAGTGATTAAAGAAAGAACATGCACCACACGCACAAAAGGGATCGTTGATCAAATCATTCCGTCATGCATCCATAGATTGCTTCATCAGAACTCATTCCTTTTATCTTTTTTTTTTCTAGTCTCATCTTGGGCCTTTCCAACTTTCCATGTGCTCATGATACGGTCCACGAACACGCCCATTCAAACATGCACACCCAAACACTACTACTGTAATCTCGCCACTGAAGAAGGACACAAAACTAAAGAAAAGGAGATGCAAAACTATCCTAACTTGGCTAGAAGCATTCCTGCATCAGCCGGCGAAAGATATATAGAAGAAAACCCCAAAAGTAACTAAGAATTAACAGAGATCGATCTGGTATATATAGCTTTCGCCGGCTAACGCGCCGATATGCTCCTCTCCTGCTGAAAGTATCTGAAAACTGACTTCTTGGCCGGAGCCCTTGGAACGGAGGAATTTTGCGGGGCAAACTCAACTAGAAGATAATCACTAATGGTGTATCTTGGACCGAAAATTAGCTTGTTGCTAGGTTTTTTTTTTCTTTGTAAGCTTGGTGATGGCTGGCTAGTCATGATCCGCGCCGTGCCAGTCAGGTCTCCCCAGCGTGAACTCTAGGCTTGGGCTGCTCAGCTCGTGGTTCGACACCTGCGAGCCGCTTGATCTGCAGGGCTCCATGTTCTGCAACAGAAGGATCGATGCACACAAAGATCAACAAAAACATCTTGGAAAAACGATGAATGCAAATGTGTAGGATCTGGTGCGTTGGGAAGAAGAATGTGCACATATGCATACGTACCTCCATTGGAGAAGACAGTCCTATGGAGCGATGAGCGTCCATGTTACAGGAATTGGAGGACAGCCATGGGTCCCTGGAGGAGAATGAATTTCCAAATTAGCAAAGCTGATCAGTTACCAGCAGCTTTCCGCAACAAGATAGCACATGCATATGTTTACATACGCAGCCTGATGCATATGACCAAATAGTAAAAGTAGGCCTCCTGCGATGCTACAACTGGGCATCCGTGTATGTATATGAATGGCAAGTTTTGCTACTGCAGATAGGAACATGGCGTGGCCATGGATGCACATTGCCCAGTATAGTTAGCTTTGGCTAAAGAGAGCAACAACAGTCGCTCTTCCTGATCAGTTCGTTACACATAGAGCTTCTTTCTAGGCAACAAAAGCCCTAAAAAGAAGTTCCGGTTTTGGCACAGTACACCAGTGCAATGGTATGTACAGGAGCTCGTCATCAGCAAGCTAGCTGCTGCGTGAAGGGAATTTTCAGCAAAAGAGAGATACACAAGCAAAGAATCTAATGCTACATATGACTAACACACATGCGGGAAGAGAATTATTGTTGAGATCAATCCTAATTTTCTCTTGGCTCTCCTAGATACAAGAAACCATTCTTGCATGCATTGCGCATATTTAATCAGTATGTAGTTTTTTATGGGCATGGAGATGTAGAGTTATACGCATGCATTGCTATGTTGCAGACTACAATGTTGGTGACGAGAGAGAGAGAGAGAGAGAGAGAGAGAGAGAGAGTTTTTGTGTATGAATATGGCCCACATGTTGGAGATCATGGAATTGGTAGTTCTTTTCTCGGAGTGTACGCTTATTTTTGTACATCAAGGAAAGTGTCCTTCCTTTATCACTACTCTATAAACATATAACAACAACTCAGTACCAAACCGTTCTAAAGTGCTTTTGTCTTGATAGGAACAAACGTATACAGTTAACATTGAGGGACCGGTAGACTTTTCGTGTCAATAATATCAATCATAGATACACTACTTTATATACCTACTCATATATGTATGGAACTTTTCTGATTAAGAACAGTATTAGTTTGAATGTTGTTCTAGATCGTGGGGACTCCAGATGGACTGATAAAGTGTATCATATATACACTTAGCTAAACAAACATACCAATATGCATGTCTGCATTTGGTCTTATCATTTTTGAAGGAGAAGTAGTAGGTATGTTGACTAACTGTTTAACGAAAATCAGCATAAGAATAAAGCAAGTCTTTGATTAAGAGCCAAAATGGCAAAACAGACACTACGAAAGTTTTTCATTCTCACAGCCAGTGGCACATTTAAAACTACAAACTTTTGCATTGACATCTACTGATTTTCCCCAGGAATAAACTTTGCATGAATGTTCAATTACCTTGACCATCTGAAATAAGCTAGACTAGCCCATAACCACTGAAAAGATATTAGCCTGTATTGTCTCCAACCATTAGACTGAATTAATTTTCTGAAAGCGTTTAACCTTTTTTGTTCTAAAAAAATAGTTGTATAACTCAACATACTACTACTTAACACAATAGGTTCTTCCAAAAATATTTATAATTTACTATGCACTTATCTGTCTCCAAAAATTCGACCTAAAATGGCTGAACCGAAGTTACAAAGAAACAATATGAGGGCAAGGATCAAATAGATGGGTTTTTTTTATCACGAAAAAGAGGAGACAGGATGATGAAAACGAATCAAAGAACTGGAATGATGCAACTATGACCAAAAGATGGGATAGAAGATTGGAAGAGAAGATGGAGTAGGATAAAGAGGAAAAGTGAATGCAGCCAGGGGCAGGTTGAACTGTACTTGCTTCCAAGCAGTTCGTATGCCAGCGGTTGGATGGTGTAAGTTAAGAAAATAGTTAAAGCACACGCAGAGTAAATCACCTTTATTTAGTGAACGAAATGCCGATATAAGAGAGAACCTTGAGTGGCGCGGTAATAATTGGGCAAGAAATAGGAGTAAAAAATGCATTGAGGTGACCGGAGGAACGAGGTGAAAAGAACCAAGAATGCAGCAAGTCCTTGGTTACATATTCCTAGGCAATAGGGCATGTCAGGTCAAAGCCCCACCAGCCCTGGAATCAGAGCCATGCATTGATAAGAAAAGATAATGTAGCTACCTAGCCACCACACTAGGATTGACGCAGAGAGAGAGAGAGAGGGAGACCCAGAGAAGAAGACAATGGACAAAACCCGAGAACCTGCAACACACTAAAATTCACACAACATGTTTTTATATATAAAATAACTATAATGTATTTTCAAATCCCAGTTCCAGAAAGACCAAACACAGAAGAGAGAAGCTGTGCATGCTCAAGTCAATGGAGGTGTGACCTTTTGGTCTTTTCCGTGTGACATAACATTGGCCACCTATAGATAGCAGGCAGCAGACCTGTGTGTACCTTCCCATCCAGGTGTGTGTATGCCCCAAAAACATTCTTTTAAGCTTTGGCCATCACCAGATGATGATCTATACTGGCACAAATATTATCTTGGTTAAATATTCAGAACCTTTTCAGGTGCCAATGTGGTGTTCCTTTGGGCATAAGCGAGCAGTTTAAGCACGGCATAACGAAATCAAAGACAATGTTTAGTATGATCTAATAATGATACGTTGTTATCTCCACAGATATGTAAAACTCTAAAGGCGAACCAAAAGGTGTGAAGCTAGCAAGGGGGGAAGGGGTAGCTAGCTAGCACAAGATGTACGTTGATGTATGCACAAACAAACATCAAGATGTGAAGCAAGTGAACCAAAAGAGATGTGATGAAGGGATGATGTATGCACAACATTCACATGTACGTTGTCATGTGACTTGAGCTGGTACGTACCTTGAGGAGTTGCTCCACCTGGTGCTAGTGTTGCCGGCCGAAGTCTGGTCCATGTCGCCACCTCCGCCGCCGCCACCGACAGAGCTTGCCGCGCCCTCAGAGGTGGACCGGTGTTCCGGGAACTGCCTCCTGTTGTTGTCGCCGGACCCAGCCTGGCCGGTGCTAGGGAAGTCCTCGTCACCGGAGCCGCCGTCGGTCGGGCCTGGAGAATTGACGCACAATGCCAGCCACCGACGGAGCGTGATGAGTTAGTGCTATCTCACTTCCATTAGCTAGCAGCAAGCTAAGAGGCGAGGCACATAGAGAAGATCGAATGCGATGGAGTTAGCAGATGGGTGGCAATGCGAATTACCTGAGGAGGCCGCAGGCTTGTCAGTGCTCTTGACGGTTCGATACATCTGAAAGGGGGCATGCAGCAGAGTGAGAAGAAAAGGCAAAAATTTAGAAACAAGAAAACAAGGCAAGGAATTGCAGCAATCAGCTTAGGGCCTGGGGAAAAGACAAGCAAATGGATCAACAGGTGGATCGGCGCGCAAGACAACAGCGGGAAATGGACGAGGGGAAATACTATGATGCCATGCCCTTGCCTTGGAGCCTTCCTCCTAGCTAGCCAGCAGCTTTCTCTCTCTTGTTCTTCTCTGTCATCGATCAGCTCAGCTGGGTCACTCTCTCTCTCTCTCTCTTCGTGGAGGTGAGTGCTTTGGGCCGTGCACACAGACGCAAACACATACGCTAGCTAGCTAGGTAGGCGCGCACAGATGCACATACATTGCATTATTGAGTAATGATAGCAACTTTTTCTCTCTCACACACATCCCCAAACACTGGCCTCACTCTCTCTCTCTCTCCCCCTACCTCCAAGAATGGCAGTTTCTTCGCTAACTCAGGAGTTACTGCATTAGCTTTCCTGTCTGACCCAAACAAGAACGAGAAGAGCGAGCGAGAGAGAGAGAGAGGGATTGCTTGCAAGGACATCGGGAAGGCCGGATTGATCAGGTTTGGACATGAGTACCTGGAGATGGCTCTTGACATGCGCTAGCGTCAGATCCTTCACGTCCATGAGCTCCAGGACAGACTTGGGCGTCGCCCCTGCAAGAAAGATTAGATTTTGATGATCGATCAGGCCGGGAAGGATCGCTAGACTGGTACGTGTAGCGCGCGGTCGGCGGCGGCCGGAGAGACTGGGTGGTACGTACTCTCGTGGCCGCCGAGGAGCTCGACGGCGTGGACGAAGCGGGCGTGGAGGGTGCTGGTCCAGCGCATGCGAGGGGCGCGCATGCTGCGCTTGGATGGGAGCTTGGGCATAAAACGGGATGCCAGGCCGAACGGCTGCGCGCCGTGAAGGTGGTGGTGGTGCCCGGCGATGCCCATACCGATGCCGCCGCCGGCGCCTCCGTACCCGCGGAGGGTATCCGAGAGCATGCCATTAAGTCTGCCGGAGGCCGACAGCATCCGATGGTGCGCTGCGGGGGAGAGAAACGGCATCGTGGGGTCGAAGGAAGTAGCGGGCGGAGGCGCCCCCGGCACGAGAGAGGACGGCGACGTGGATCCAAGCGACGACGGCCACGTCGCGGGGTGGTGATGGTGGTAGGAGCTGTAGAACCCGACCTTCGGGAGATGGTGGCCGTCTCCTCCCCCGGGCGCCGGCGGCAGGAACGGGAAGCCCCCGGCGCCGTTGTAGATTGGTATCCCACGGATTGGCGGCGACGCCGACACGCCGCCGACACCCGCGTCCAAGGGCTGCAGCATGGGCATGGTCATCAGCGGGGCGCCGGGAGACGTCGTGGCCGCGGAAGACGCAACGGCAACCGACGGCCTGTGCCGCCACGGCAGCGCGGCGCCCTCCTGCTCGGCCGCCAGCAGGGGCGGCGACAGCGACAGCTCCGTGGACGCCGTGGAGCCGTTCAGCCTCCTCCAGGGGTCCCCGCCGCCCGATCCCACAGGTGCGCGCCCGCCGACGCCGGGCGCCGAGCCCGTGGGCGGCCCGGTGCTGGGCAGGCTGATGTGCAGGGAGAGGTCCGGAGACGCCGCCGAGCTCGCCTCCATCTCTCCCACCTACCACCGCGCGCGCTGGCCTCGATTGCACGCGCGTGTGCCCGCAGATATCTAGGTTGGATATTAAGGAAGGATCGGAGGAGAAGGTTCTTGGTGTTCTTGTGTGGCCGGCTCTTTGTTTCGGAATGCTTGTGCTTTGGCCTTGCAGCTTGGGGGGCGGGGGTGCTGTCCCCTTTTGTATCTGTCTCTACTACTGGAGTTACTACTTCTTTCTCTCTCTCTCTCTATACTTTCTTCCTCTCTCTCAACCTCCAAACATGAGAGACACCAGGGATAAATTGGTTTCTTGTGCTGTCCTTCCTTATTGCTACTTGTATAAAAAGGTAGAGAGAGAAACTGTAGAGGGAGACACAGAGAGAATGTGAGGCTATTATCTTGTTGTTTAATTAGGAGGGGCAGGCATCAGCAAGCATGAGAAAATGACACTTAGGAGGAGATAGTACTTAGTCCTGTTTAATTAGGAGTATTAGATTAGATAGACATGCAAGTGGGGAGGTCAGAGCTAGTAGTACTATGCTTTTGTTTCTACATGTTTCAGTACCATAAAATATACAACTACAATACACACACACGCACAAAGAAATAGTATCGAAACATATAGTATACAGAAAAAAACATGCATGTAGGTATGTTGTAGAGGAAGATTGATAGATCTGATTTTGTTTGTTGGACTGAAAAGGCTGTGTGAGCTCGTGCGCTTGGGATTCTTTTCCCCCCATGCCCCCAGGGTTTGGGCTCTCTTTTCTCTCTCCATCCCTGCCTCTGTAGACTACTGCACCCTTTTTTTATGGGGGAGCTGAAGAGAGAGGAGACGCTGGAAGGACAGGCTTCTTGTTCTCCTTCATTCTCTCTCTACAATTTTTCTTTCCTGTCTCGCTTTCGGATTGGATGCGTGCGGGGTTCAGTGCCCCTCATGGGCCGGGACTGACCCGGTCGACATTCTACAGTCTCATCGGAATACGGTGATAACGAACGGAGCCTGGCCTTATGTTTGTGCACATGGTTCTAGCAATTATCTTTGCAGTGACACATTCTCTAAATAAAAGTGCTATTCCTAGTAAGCCTTCCTCTTAAGTACAATGTCAGAAATATAAGTACAATGACAGAAATATCTCGTGGCTTACACACACATAATACAGCTCATACTCACCATAAAAATAAGGGATTTCTATTTTCGTGCCCTCAGTTCCTTAGTTGTACTCAGTTTTCCCCAGCTCCTTAGTTTTTCCTCAGTTTTACCCCCAAACGTTTGTCTGAAACCCGCAGAAGCAACTCAGACGGCAGGATTCCCGTTTAGTTGACCGTTCTGTCACGTGTGGGGCCGCGTCGTGTGGGGCCGCGTCGTGTGGGCCCGCGTCGCGTGGGGCTGGTAGAAAGGGACCGCGTGGGACGGGACGAGAAGCGTTTGGTTGCACGTGAGCAGGAGCTGGGTTCGTCTCTCTCGGCCCCAAATTGGCATTATTTAGTGCACCTTTTTCCCCTCTTTCTCTCTGTCCTTTTCACCAAATTAGTATAAAATCTAGAGAAGCTTGCATTTCGACTTTCTTCAATTATTTGTGCCTTTTGGCCCTCGTTGTTTGCCCAATATGGCAGACAAATCTAGTACTCCCTCCGGTCCATATGTATGTAGTTAAATCTAGAAGCAAATCTCCAGGATAATGTACGATAAATTCACGGTCATAGTAAATCAAGAAAACTAAGTACGGCCAACAAAATATAGTAGACTAGGGATAGATAATCCCTAGATAATATGGATAGATAATAGGCTGCATACACAAGCAGCCAACATAGTAACGAAGTTCTTCACGAGCACCATCATATTAACATAACAACAAGGGATCCCTAGCTAACAACAAAGGGATCCCAACAACAAACTAGGAGGCAAGCGGCAGCAGCAGCACACGTCCAGGGACTCCGCCTACCCCATCTGGCTCTGCCTCCACTTGTTGCTCTTGCTCCCCTTGGGAGCCTTGGGCTTGAGCGGAGGCATGCGGCCGGCGGAGATCTCCACCCGCTGCAAGCTGCGGAGGTGCATGCCGAGCGCCCTGTGCTTGGCGCGGAAGGAGTGGACGTTCACCGTCGTGCCGACGTTGGGGAAGGTGTTGCCGATGTTCTCGGCATGCGTGACGAGGCGGTTGAAGTCCGTGGCGCCGAGTCTCCTGGTGCGAAGGGGCACCTGTACACCTCCTTGGCGAAGTAGGAGATGTGCGTGCCGACCCTGCAGCCTCCGCGGGACTCGGCGAGTCTTGACGTCCTCCTCCTCTTCGTCGGCTGCCGACGTCGTGCCGCGTACATCCGATCCATATCAAACGAAACTAGTGAATGAGTTGCAACGATGACTAACGTACATGATAACAAAGTTAAGAAAAACAGAGTCAGCCTCGGTTAGAGTGGACATGATTATATATCTACGGGGAAGGTGTTAGCGAACTAAAGCTCATGCACAACAGATTTGTACACGGCAATGGTTCAGCTGAACCCTCCCCGTAAAAATTTGTGCCCAACCATTCATCATAGGCAAAGAAACAGATTCTAGATCTGAACTAGATCTAAACTTGAACACATTCGAGATTATTTGCAAAATTAAACGGTTGATATCTTTTGATTAGTGCATAAAATAACCGATTGAGATCCCATGATTACTTGCATAAATTAGCCGATTGAGATCCAATATTACTTGCATAAATTAACCGAACGACCGAACCCCAAATCTTAAACGAAATCAAGAAGTGATCAAAACAAAATGGAATAAAATCGGCGCAAATATTAGCCCAATACTCATCCATCTACGAGATCCATCTACACCAGCAAAAATAGGGTTCAAAAAGGAATGGGGAACAAAAAGGAAGCAAACCGTAGTTACCTCGTTCCATGGGTCCTCCGAGGAGGTGTCGTAGGGGTTCGGGGCGGGACGTACGGCACGGGGTCGTAGGGGTCGACCCATCCCGCCGGGATCTGACTGCCACCGGCGGCAGCAGCGTCCGATGCACCGGCGGCGGCGGCGGCGGCGGAGGCGTCGTCGTCCGTATAGGGGACGGCGCCGAAGATGGAGGCGTCGCGCTTTGCGCCCACCTCGACGATGGGATTGGCATTCTCCTTGTCCATCTCTACGGCGGAGGAAGAGGAAGAGGGAGAGGGAGAGGGTTTTTTGCTTTGGAGAAGATGATGGGACGTGAGAGAGTTGGCGATGCGTGAGCGAGTGAGAGTGACAGAGAGAGTGCGAGGAGGCGTCTATAAAGGCGAGGGTGGTTAATGCGACCCGCGTCCTACGCGTGCACCGGTGCACGTCCGCACGTCTTGGACTTCGCAACGCGACACGCGTCCACGATTGCACGTCTCGACTTCTCCACCGCGACCCGCGTCTACGCGTCAACAATTGCACGTGTCCTCGAGTCTAACCCTGGAAATTTAGATATACTCGGGTATACCCTCGAGTCTTATACTAGCATTTTTTGTGTGCTCAATTTTCCCCTCGAGTGCTAATACTCGGCTAGTGCAATATACTCAGTTTTACCCTCAAGTGGCTGGTCAACGGAGAGTCAACAAATGGGATTAACTAGTTAAATGAGTCATTTAATGTGCAAAAAAATCCTAAAAGAGTGGCACTTACTCATGGAGTCTTTACCACAAATTGCCACTTCTCAAATCATAGATAAATCATAGATAAATCAAGTTTTACCACAAATTGCCACTTCTCAAATCACCTAGTAGCTATGAAGGTGCATGGTTTTCCACAACAAGCCCTTCCCAAAACAGCTTCCCCAAATCATACTTTGTCTAAATGAGGCCACAATTCTCACACTGATGTATATTGGTATTGCAAATAGTTTGAGGTAGGCCAAGATGGGTTTCATTGTACAAAACACACATTTTCCATTTTTCAAATCTCAAATTTGAATCCCTTAGTCTGTTTACTACTCGGGTGCCCTTGGTTTCTTGATAGTACTCGGTTTTGCCCTCTCTCTTCACAAATTCTCGCAGACGTGCATCATCGCCCTGATTGGTCTAGCCCATGTCACGCGGATCGTGCCCGCCGACCGTTGATCGTATGATATAGGGAACGGGCAGGATAACCCCTCTCTCTCTCGTTGGCGGTTAATTAGCTTCCACCCTCTAAGTATGCTTTGAAGGGCGGTTTTACGTATTATTTTTCACGCGCTAAAAATTATAAACTATTTTAGGCGTTACTTTTCACGCAAAAAAATGATAAACCATCAACAATTTGTTGTAGCCATTACTTTTCACGCAAAAAAATGATAAACCATCACCGATTTGTTGTTGCCATTACTTTTCACGCAAAAAATGATAAACCATCAACAATTTGTTGTAGCCATTACTTTTCACGCAAAAAAAATGATAAACCATCACCGATTTGTTGTTGCCATTACTTTTCACGCAAAAAAATGATAAACCATCACCGATTTGTTGTTGCCATTACTTTTCACGCAAAAAAATGATAAACCATCAACAATTTGTTGTAGCCATTACTTTTCACGCAAAAAAAATGATAAACCATCACCGATTTGTTGTTGCCATTACTTTTCACGCAAAAAAATGATAAACCATCAACAATTTGTTGTAGCCATTACTTTTCACGCAAAAAAAATGATAAACCATCACCGATTTGTTGTTGCCATTACTTTTCACGCAAAAAAAATGATAAACCATCACCTAATTTGTTACAAAAGCTGGTTTCAAGTGAGACCTAACCAAGTTTGGCATACATGATGGCATACCTATAACAACAAGGAATATCTAAAAGGGAAAGTTTCAGAAAATTTGAAATTTAGGGTGAAATGATGCCATACATGATGCTGTTTTTCGAGGTTTTGACCTGAAAATCAATTGGGTATTATAAAGGGAAATAAAAAGTTCGAAAAATGTAAAAACGAAACAATCTATCTATCTATGTATAGAAGATCAGCTGTATGAAATTTGAGGTTATTTAGAGAAGGTAGAAAAAATCACCTTGTTAGAAAAGCTGGTTTCAGCGAGACGAAACGGCATGCGCTTAAGCAAAGTGATTTTTTCGAACATCTCCAAATGACCACAAATTTTCCATACATGATGCCATACGTGTAACAACAAGGAACCCTATCTAAAAAGTGTCAAAAAAGTTTGCCCAACCGTATAGCTCTATCAAAAAGAACCTCACCATGGCGCTAGTATAATTTTGGGATAGTTACAAACTTTCGTTACCTAACCTTCAACATGAAACTTGTTTCAAATTCATTTTGGCCTACGAGAAACAAATCCCAACTTGATTCGAGCACCACGGACTCCAAACGATGCCGATGCCGATATCGGCATGGTCGAAACGGCTATGCTCGCCGCCACCGCTAGGTCAACGTCGGGATGCACCCTCAATCCCGTCCCCTCATTCGATCACCGACACACCGAGAGATACCGCCGAGGCCAATGCCGAACGTACATGCCGATGCCAATGCCGAACATGCATGCACGCCGGCTGTGGGCACGGCCACGCCGACCCGCTATGCTGGACGCCACGAGACCGCCGCGAGGTCTTTCCCTTCGCCACCACACTCTCCTAGCACCCACCTATACACGCCGGAAAGGAGAGACACTAGTTTTCTCTACATTGCTCGTGTTCGTGTCCGACACGGTCAGTCAAAGTTTTGACGTAGTCTTCGATGTCGTCGACCATTTCTTCTCTTCTTTGCATGGTTAAACGCGTCTAGTTCATATCTATCTAATGCGTCCGGTCTCGCCTCATGCAGTTCATTGTGGACGTCGATCTCATCTCGGCACCCCGCATGCCACCTCCTCCGTGCCATCGCTGTAGAGCTCCATTTAAAAATCTAATCCTACCCGTGTATTGCCCCTTGTATCGGCGTCATGGCCCCACTTGTCATTCGATATACCGAAGCCCCACTCGTTCGCGTTTTGGTCAGGGATACAGCGATGCTTACGGTCAAACAAAGATGGATGGTCTCACGTGTCTTTGCGGGCTCTACGTGGCCCCACTAGTCAGAAGATAACGGTCAACCGTCGGGCAACTGGCCGTTACATCACGTGTGATGGTTTCAGACAAAAGTTTGGGTAAAACTGAGGAAAAACTAAGGAGCTGGGGAAAACTGAGTACAACTAAGGAACCGAGGGCACGAAAATAGAAATCCCTAAAAATAATACTGCTCGTGCTACTAGCATAGTATATCTTTTTTGATTTTTGTTGAATACAGACTATTGACAGTATATTGGGTTTAATTTCAGCGAATCATGGTAAGCATCGGATATGCGGCGCCTTAATTGTGTGGGGCCTTCTCTAGAAATTGGCGGTGTTCGCGTGAAATTATGTTTCCGTTACGACGCATTAAAACAGTACCAAAATTTGCATTTACCTTTTTTCCGCCGTAGCGTTGACTTGACTATTTCATTACGTCAAAGTAGAGCCGCTAAAACCACTACTAGAGTATGCCTTGTGGTTTAGAAATGAAAACCATGACAGCCAACCTATCATTGCTTTTTTTTTGTTTCATCCTTTGAGTTATTCACACTAGTAGAAAAAAGGGCATCTAGTCCCGGTGTATTTGGGCCTTTAGTCCCGAATGCGCAATCAGGACTGCGCAATCGGGACTAAAGGCCTCCACCATTAGTCTCGGTTCAAATATAAACCGGAACTAAAGGGTCCTCCACGTGGTGCGGCCAGGAGGCTCGGGGTGGAGGAGCTTTATTCCCGGTTCGTAATACGAACCAGGACTAAAGGTTCTCTGCCGCGTCAGAGAAAATGATCGTTTCTCTGCCGCGGCAGAAGTTTAGGGTGGAGCAGCGTTTCTCTGCAACGGCAGAGGAAATGGTCGTTTCTCTGCCGCGATAGAGGTTCGGGGACTTATGTTATTCGCTCAAATTTGCATGCATACATCATTCAAGGAACCACAACAACATCGTCATGAAATACAGTACATGTAATGCATATTACAATATAAAGTCGATCCTCTTTAATCTCTATTGTCTACCCCTAATGTCTAAATACAAACTCCCGATGACATTCTTCTTTAGGAGCTATGACCTCCCTAACTAAGAATCCCGCCAATTCCTCTTGAATTGCTCGTACATGATCCACCGTTAGGAGAACGTCCCTCACGCGTTCTATCTAATTTAAAAAAGCAGATCAATATATATGAATGGAACTCAACACAATTGATGGTAATGAAATAAGATTGTGAAATATTGTTCACGTACATGAAGGGCATGTATAGCCTTTTCTACCTCCCGGTGACAAGCCATCTCGCGAATGAGCTCGCAGACGTAGTATCCACATAAATTATTTCAGGCTTCTCGCTTCAAACACTTTACGAAATAAATAGTTCGATCAAACTAATAATCAAGCATGATAATGCGTGGTATTGAAACAAAAATCAAAGAGATTCACGACAGCGCGATCTTGAAAGTAAGCTCCGGTTTCCATTCACCCCTAGCAGTCTTGATGAACCATTTCCAAGCCCTGCCCGACAAAGAAAAAATGAGTAAAGGAGTTATTAATTACTTGATATAAGGAAATAAGAACAGAAGCTACCGATACAGATCGATATTTGTCGTTGCCTATTCGACGGTACTCCAGAGGAGGGATCCTCATGGAGGGAAGAAGAAGTAGGGGCCATTGGGTGGAGAGTCCTCGGGATGGTGGTACACGATTTACCCAGCTTCGGATCACCTGCACGATGGCAAGGCCTACTGCTGCTTGTCTGGAATTATCTGGGCGCTTTCGCGTTGTTACAATGAGTTGTGGTTGTGCCTCTAGGGCTCCCGGGATCCGGCTTATAAAGGCGCACGGATCTAGGGTTTACACGGAGAGTCCTAGCCGGATTACAAGTTGCCTAACTATGGTACAATGTCTTGCCGTGTACGTCGAGGATCCGCCTTCCTTCAAGTTCGTGGTTGTCGTCAGTACTGACGTAATCATTGGAAAATCTCGGATAAGTATTCAAAATAGCGGCAGAAGAACTGTTGATGATTCAAATAAGAGAAACTTCGAGAGCCTTTGATAAAATACTTATATTTGTTCAAACGCTCGGGGGCTACTTTTACCCGAAGTTTTTCTTCTGATAAGAGGATGGCATAAAAGACAAAGATAAATGGTGGTTCAGAGAGGTTACAAAATAGAGCCTACAGCCAAGAATAAAATACTTGACTGTAGCCTTGGGGGCTACTCCCATCGGGAGCGCA
>NC_061512.1:186439066-186462179 GCF_022539505.1 Lolium rigidum | reverse complement strand
GTGATCTTAGTGGGATCGCGGGGGCCGCACATCTGGCTCATCTTGTGAACCCAACGCTGGAGGGCGAGCACCCGGCATGAGACGAACGCGCGGATGATATCGTCGGAACAGACACCCGTGTCCTTCATGAGCTGCTCCATGAACCGGACAATCCGGTTGGTTTCGATATGGGAATTCCCCGGATTGTATTTCTAGTTGGCCCTCGATGGCATTCCCGGATGGTAGGCCGGCAGATTGATAAAATCAGCGGCGCCCTTGTTCCTCACATAAAAGAAGGTCTATTGCCATGCCCGGCATGACTCCAGACCGGAGAATTTGAAGAAAGGGCTCCCCTGGCGGGCGCCCACAATGCAAGATCCGCATTGGACCAGAGGTTTGGGTTTGGGGATGTTTTTGCCCTGGACCGAGTTGATCCGAAGGCAGAAGAAGCGAGCAAAAGCTTCGTGAGTAGGGAGGAGACCTATGTAGGCCTCCATGAAGGAAACAAAGCAAGAAAGATAAAAGATGGCGTTGCTAGGAAGATGGTGAGGTTGGAGTTCGTAAAAATTGAGGAACTGGCGGAAGAAGTTGGAGGCCGGTAGGCCGAAGCCGCGCTCGAAGTGGGCAAGGAAAACTACAACTTCTCCGGGTTCAGGCACGGGCTCCCGTTCGTTGCCCGGAATCTGGCAGGACACCTGTGCCGGTATCCTGCGGGAGCGGTACAGCCAGTCAATCTCCGACTGCTTTACGTCTGAGCCCTTCCAGGCTCCGCGGATCACAACGGAACCTTGGCCGGAGCTGCTGGCCTCCTGGCCCCTTCTGGTACCGGCTTCCGGAGCGGATGATGAGGCTTCCATCCGGGCAAGTTCAGCCTCGAGCCCGTCGGAGGCCTGGTCGGCGGAGATTTCTTCCCCGGTAGATACGGTGGGGGTCTTGCTGTGATAGCTGCTGGCGGCTGGTTCGGAAAGATACTCTTCGGTAGACATTCAGGTCTAAAGGTACCCAAACCTACCCACAAATAGATTTCCCAAGATCTAGCCTCGCGCGAAGATCTACGATTAAGAGAAAAACCAAAAGAAAAGGGAAGGTAAATCCCCTACCGGCCCAAGAACTAGGAGGTAAAAAGAGAGAGTATAGAGGCATTGAAGCTAACCTGAAGCGGCGGAGGACGTTGAGGACAACGGTCGCCAAAGATAGGCGAGCTTGCGGGCGATGAAGACTAACGATGAAGAAGAACAGAGGTTGCCGAGAGGCGCCCGATGCGGTAACAGCGGAGGCGCTGCAGAGAGCCTCTGCGGAGCGGAGCTAGACGGAGTTGCTGCGGAAGTTCGCCGTGGACAACGCACTGGCTGCGAACAACGACGGCGGGAGCGCAAGGGGCAAAAGCTCAGAGCGCGTAAGAAGTGGTGAATGCGAAGAAGAAGAGGAGGAGGAACCGCTTCGCCCTTAAATAGGGAGAAGAAGTAGTGGGCCGGCAACCGCCGGGCCGCGGCGGTTCATTTCGTGGGCCGCCATGTGGCGCAATGATACACGCGCAGGAAACTGAAAGCCACAGGGAGGCCACACGGATCCGGAACGACGGCGATGATCTGGTGTGGCGCCATAAATGCTAGCGCAGAAGTCGAAGGGAAGTGACCCCCGACACTGCTGCGTCAGAAATAGTGCGCATGTCACTGACAGGCACTGTGTCCGGGAAATTCTCGACTTCACCGAGGAGAGTTTAATGACAAAGATGCCGGAAAGCCCGGTATGAGAAGAGATAAGTTTGGACAAGATGATGGTGAGTTTGAAACGGGTGCCGGAAGGATTAAACCGGTACCTTACGAGATGGGAACTTGACATGGCCCGTTGGATAGGATCCACCGGACTATACCAGCTTCCGGGACTAATGTTGGGGGATGACCCCCGGTATGCCAAAGGCATACCAAACCGGATGGTTTAAGCTATCAAAGTACCGGTTTAAAGGTTATTCCGGACTGTGAAGCTAGGCTTTTGGCTAAGTGAATCTATACCGGTATCCCAGGAGGGGTATACCGGAATGAGCTAAGAAGGTACCGGATTACCGGTACAGGCTACACTGTAGCACGTCGGGCAAGACTGGTCAAAGATTCTATAAGAAGCTAGAGGACAAAGATGAGCGAAGGACTTCAGCTTTAATCGAAGCTCTGGGGCAAAAGCAGATGATGACGTAAAAGGTACCGGAGGATGTCACCGCTCCTGATTAAAGACATACCGGCGTCACCGGTAGCCAAAGAGGCTTTGTAAAGTAGTTTGTCTAGTCAAAGATGCCATTAGGGTTTCTTAGGGTTTCTTCCCCTGTAAGCCACCGTCTCCCCTATATAAGGAGAGGGGGCACACCCTTGCGCGGGGTAGCTGATCATCCCATCTTGTACCCAGAAACCTGTTACCTTGTATGATCATGCAATAGAGAGATCTAGAGGTGAAATAGCTTGTGTGTTCTTCTTCTTTTACCTCTGGCCAAGGCCAAGTTCATCTAGGTAGCATCCGGTAATCCATTCGGAACTCAACCCCATATAACCAAAACCCTCCCCCGAATCCTCTAGCGCACATTCGGCCCCAACTTAAGCCATCCTATGGCATCTGTCTGTTCACCACGATGACACAAATAGAGAGGGCATAAGAATGCACATACATATCATGATGACTACTATGAGATTTACTTAGGGCATTACGACAAAGAACATAGACCGCCATCCAGCATGCATCTATGCCCAAAAAGTCCACCTTTGGGTTAGCATCCGCACCCCTTCCAGTATTAAGTTGCATACAATAGACAATTGCATTAAGTGTTGTGCGTAATGTAAACAATACAAATATCCTTAGACAAAGCATTGATGTTTTATCCCTAGTGGCAACAACACATCCACAACCTTAGGGCACTACTAGGAAATGGCTATTCAGTGGCGCACCACTATTCCCCATCAGTGGCGCACTGCTGGTGCGCCACTACTATCACGCCACTGCTAACTTTTAGTAGTGGCGCACTAGTGGTGCGCCATTGCTATTTGGCTTAGCAGTGGCGCACCAGGTAGTGCGCCACTACTAGCTTCATGGTGCGCCACTCCTAAATGTCTGAGGTGCGCCACTCGGACGGAAACAAGGTGCGCCACTACTAAAATTTGAAATTTCTAGATCCGGATGCGGATCTGGCACATTTTTTTCGAATTTTTTTGGCTCGTTATTTTTTCTCGTTTTTGTTGCTAGAATTATTTGTGCAATGTTCATTCTCATTTTTCTTAGCCTAGCCGCCGGTGAGGATGGATGAGAGAGGTAGGAGAGGTGAAGAGAGGTGAGGAGATGGAGGATGTAGAAGAGGATGAACAAGAGGACGAAGGCTAGAGGTAATGGAGGCCAGAGGGTCGCCGGAGGGTCGCCGGAGGATCGTCGGAGAGTAAGGTCACCGGAGGTCACCATAGCGGAGGAGCTCGCTGGAAAGTAAGGTCACCGGAGGTCGACATAGTGAGGAGGTCGCCGGAGGTGAAGAGAGGAGCAGAGGAGAGGAGGAGAGGAGAGGGGTAGGAGAGGTGAAGAGAGGAGGAGAGGAGGAGAGGAGAATGAGAGAAGGAGAATGTGTGGAGGAGGAGGGAGGAGGGAGGAGGGGGTAAGTGGCTGGCTCCTTCCACTTTGAATCCTGGCCATTTTGAAATTTGTGGGCGGGAAGCTTAGCTGTGGCGCACCAAGGCATGGGTGCGCCACCGCTATTTTTTTTCTATTTTTTGAATTTTTTTTCATCAAAATCTAAAACCTGAAAAAAGTCTTGTTTCTGTTTTCCAATTGACGAATCCATTTTTTGTCCAAACGGCCGTAGGCCGTTGAATTCGAATAGGAAATTTCGCGTAGATAGATTTTGATATAAAAAAGTTTTTCATCGGAGGTCGTATGCAACCAGAAATCCCGTTTTACCGAAAGATGACGCCATTTTGCATAATATATCAAAATTCATTTTTTAAAATTTCAGTAAACCTAGATGACATATTACATAGGCATCTCGAAGGATTTTATTTTTTGAAATTTCTATCTATTTCTTTTATTTTTCCAAACCCGAAAAGGCGATCCACGGGGGGGGGGGTGTGGAAATGTTTGGGCACCACTTAGCAGTGGCGCACCAAGCATGGTGCGCCACTACTAAGTGATGCCCAAACATGTCCATCATCCCCTTTACATAGCAATGGCGCACCATGTAGAGGTGCGCCACTGCTACATAAAATAGCGGTGGCGCACCTCTACATGGTGCGCCATTGCTATGTATAAGGCTGGGTCAAACCCATGGTCAAACTTAGTGGTGGCGCACCACAGAAGAGGTGCGCCACTACTACATTTTTTATAGTGGCCCACCACTTTTCGGTGCGGCACTGCTAAGTAGTAGTGGCGCACTGCCTTCCTGGTGCGCCACTAACACCCATCTTACGGCTAGGCCTTTTCCTAGTAGTGGGGGTTGCTGTCACTCCCCCAGATTCAATGGAGACATGAACCCACTATCTAGCATAAATACCCCCTCTTGGAGTTACAAGTATCAACTTGGCCAGAGCCTCTACTAGCAACAAAGAGCATGCAAGATCATAAATAACATATATGATAGATCAATAATCAACTTGACATAGTATTCCATATTCATCGGATCCCAACAAACACAACATGTAGCATTACAAATAGATGATCTTGATCATGATAGGCAGCTTACAAGATCTAAACATGATGGCATAATAGGAGAAGACAACCATCTAGCTACTGCTATGGACCCATAGTCCAAGGATGAACTACTCACGCATCAATCCGGAGGCGGGCATGGTGATGTAGAGCCCTCCGGTGATGATTCCCCTCTCCGGCAGGGTGCCGGAGGAGATCTTCTGAACCCCCCGAGTCAGGATGGGCATAAAAACCGTGAAACCGAAAACCGAACCAAATCCGAAACCGAACTAACCGAAATCTCGGTTTTTTTCATTAACCGCTATTTTTTTGGTTTCCATTTATACTAACCGAATTAAATTTGGTAGAATTCGGTTTTTAGCCCCACCAACCGAACAAGACCGAATACACCGAATTGAGTAACCTACCATCAATTTGTGCATAAACCGATCATTCCATAGAAGCCCAATTGCGTTTGATGTTCCAAAAATTGTTCATTCAATATATGACTTTGGTCTTTGATGTACTAGTTTTTTCTGAATATAGCGTGAATCCTGCATAATAGAACACGTCGCTCGAAGTCTCAGCTACCCCTTTTAATCACTCATTTGTCGATTTCTTGCGCAGTTGATGCTTTTTGTGTTAATATGTCAATCACTATTTGCTTTCTTCGGTGATGCCTACTATTTGTTCAAGTGAGTATGTCCATTCGGTTTTAACCGAAAACCGAACCAAATTTGTTGGTTAACCGAATCTTCGGTTTCCTAAATTTTCATGCCAATTTCGGTTACCATTTTTGAAAACCGAATTTGTTCAAAAACAGCAAAAACCGAACCGAAATTTCGGTTAAAACCGAATGCCCACCCTGACCCCCGAGATAGGGTTGACATCGGCGGCGTCTCTGGAACTGTTCTGGTATTTTGGCTCTCCGTGCTAGGGTTTTCGGGGATGAAGGAATAAATAGGCGAAGGGGCAGCGTCGGGGGAGCCAGGGGGCTCCCTCCCCACATGTCAGCGCGGGGGGCCCCACTGCCGCGCCGCCCTATGGTGTGGGCCCCCTGCTGGCCTTCCTCGACTCTTCTTCGGTCTTCTGGAACACTCCGTGGAAATAGGGCCGTGGGATTTTGTTTCGTCCAATTCCGAGAATATTTGTAAACCAACTTTTCTGAAATAAAAAACAGCAGAAAACAGGAACTGGCACTGTGGCATCTTGTTAATAGGTTAGTCCCAGAAAATGCATAAAAACATTATAAAGTGTGAATAAAACATGTAGGTACTGTCATAAAACTAGCATGGAATATAAGAAATTATAGATACGTTGGATACGTATCAAGCATCCCCAAGCTTAGTTCCTACTCGCCCTCGAGTAGGTAAACGATAAAAAGAATAATTTACGAAGTGACATGCTACCAACATAATCTTGATCAATACTATTGTAAAGCCTATGAGATGAATGAAGTGACTCAAAGCAATGGTCTATAGTTTGCTAACAAAAAGATAATGACTAAACAACTGAATCATATAGCAAGAACTTTTCATGAATAGTACTTTCAAGTCAAGCATCAAAAAGTCTTGCATAAGAGTTAACTCATAAAGCAATAGATTCTTAATAAAAGGTTTTGAAGCAACACAAAGGAAGATTTAAGTTTTAGCAATTGCTTTCAACTTTCAACATCTATATCTCATGGATAATTGTCAACTCAAAGTAATATGATGAGTGCAATAAGCAAGCATGTAAGAATCAATGCACACAGTTGACACAAGTGTTTGCTTCTAAGATAGAAAGAAGTAGGTAAACTGACTCAACAAAAAGTAAAAGAAAGGCCCTTCGCAGAGGGAAGCAGGGATTAAATCATGTGCTAGAGCTTTTCAAGTTTTCAAATCATAAAGAGAGCATAAAAATAAAGTTTTGAGAGGTGTTTGTTGTTGTCAACGAATGGTAGTGGGCACTCTAACCCCCTTGTCAAACAGACTTTCAAAGATCGGCTCCCATGAAGGACGTTATCTCTACCAGCAAGGTAGATCATCCCTCTTCTCTTTTGTTTACACATGTATTTTAGTTTTATTTATAGATGACACTCCTCCCAACCTTTTGCTTTCACAAACCATGGCTAACCGAATCCTCGGGTGCCTTCCAACATTTCACATACCATGGAGGAGTGTCTATTGCAAAATTAAGTTGCTTACTGATAAATCAGGGCAAAACATGTGAAGAGAATTATTAATTAAAGTTAATTAATTGGGGCTGGGCACCCCGTTGCTAGCTCTTTTTGCAAAATTATTGGATAAGCGGATGTATATGCCACTAGTCCATTGGTGAAAGTCTGCCCAACAAGATTGAAAGATAAAACACCACATACTTCCTCATAAGCTATAAAACATTGACACAAATAAGGAGTAATAAAGTTTTCAATTGTTTAAAGGTAGCACATGAAGTATTTATTTGGAATGGCAAAAAAATACCACATAGTAGGTAGTAATGGTGGACACAAATGGCATAGGTTTTGGCTCAAGGTTTTGGATGCACGAGAAGCATTCCCTCTTAGTACAAGGCTTTTGCTAGCAAGGTTGTTTGAAGCAAACACAAGTATAAACCGGTACAGACAAAACTTACATAAGAACATATTGCAAGCATTATAAGACTCTACACTTGTCTTCCTTGTTGCTCAAACACTTTTACCAGAAAATATCTAGACCTTAGAGAGACCAATAATGCAAACCAAATTTCAACAAGCTCTACGGTAGTTCTCCACTAATAGGTTTAAACTACATGATGCAAGAGCTTAAACATGATCTACTTGAGAGCTCAAAACAATTGCCAAGTATCAAATTATTCAAGACAATATACCAATTACCACATGAAGCATTTTCTGTTTCCAACCAAATAGCAATAAGTGTTGCGGCTTTCAGCTTTCACCATAAACACGAAAAATAAAGCAAAGAACACAAGTGTTCAAATGAAAAAGCGGAGCGTGTCTCTCTCCCACACAAGCATGTTAGGATCCGATTTATTCAGTGAATGAAAATAAAAAAACGAAAATAAAAGCACACAGACGCTCCAAATAAAGCACATAAGATGTGACGGAATTAAAATATAATCTCACTAGAGGTGACCTGATAAGTTGTTGATGAAGAAGGGGATGCCTTGGGTATCCCCAAGCTTAGACGCTTGAGTCTTCTCGAAATATGCAGGGATGAACCACGGGGGCATCCCCAAGCTTAGAATTTTCACTCTTCTTGATCATATTATATCATCCTCCTCTCTTGATCCTTGAACACTTCCTTCACACCAAACTTAAAGCAATCTCATTAGAGGTTTAGTGCATAATCAAAAATTCACATGTTCAGCAAGGACACAATCATTCCTGTTGGGGGGATGGCCCCCGGTATGCCAAAGGCGTGCCAAACCGGATGGTTTAAGCTATCAAGATACCGGTTTAAAAGGTTATTCCGGACTGTGAAGCTAGGCTTTTGGCTAAGTGAATCTATACCGGTATCCCAGCAGGGGTACACCGGAATGAGCTAAGAAGGTACCGGATTACAGGTACGGGCTACACTGTAGCATGTCGGCAAGACTGGTCAAAGATGAGCGAAGCACTTCAGCTTTAATCGAAGCTCTGAGGCAAAAGCAGATGATGACGTAAAAGGTGCCGGAGGTTCACCGTTCCTGATTAAAGACATACCGGCGTCACCGGTAGCCAAAGAGGCTTTGAAAAGTAGTTTGTCTAGTCAAAGATGCCATTAGGGTTTCCTAGGGTTTCTTCCCCTGTAAGCCACCCTCTCCCCTATATAAGGAGAGGGGGCACACCCCATCGTGGGAAGATGATATCTTGTATCCAGAAACCTGTTACCTTGTATGATATCGTGGGCAGATTGTACTTGTGTTCATCTTCTTCTACCTCTGGCCAAGGCCAAGTTCATCAGGAATCCATCCGGGGTACATCCCATCCTTACCAAAACCCTCCCCCGAATCCTCTAGCGCACATTCGGCCCCAACTTAAGCCATCCCATGGCATCTGTCTGTTCATCACGACGACAGTTGGCGCCCACCATGGGGCCAGCAGCTGCGCTTGCTGGAGTTCATATTCGGGCGGGCCTCCTCACCATCGCCGGCGAGCGTGTCGTCACCGCGCTCATCAATCGTGTCCTCTTCATGGACTTCATCAACGACAACACGGGCTGCTTCGCCAACGGAGGTAAGTTCCCCAAGAATGGCCGCGTCATCGAGTTCGGGAGCTTCCGCGTCTACTACGGCACCGTCCCTGAGCGCCAGTGCCTCTCGCCGGTGCTGGTGGCTCCGGACCCGCCAAGGTCTGCGCTTCGCGGCGGCCACGCCGCCGGCAGCGTCGAGGTGCTGGTGGTTGGCGCGGCTGACGCCAGCAAGGTGATCGCGGCGGAAGGCGCGGGACAGACGAAGTCCACGCGCATGGCCAAGCCACCAACGGAGCGTGATCAAGGCATCGCGGGTGCATCTGCAGCGCCACCGGAGACTCCTCTCCAATCTGCGATGAACGTGCTGGGGACGCCCATCGCGCAGAACATCGATCCGACGGCGGCTCAGGCGGAGCTGGAGGCGCAGCGAAAGACGTTGCTCTCCGGAGGCGCAGACATCATCCGGGCGCAGCACGAGCTGAACCTAACCCTACGTGAGTATAACGCTGCCCATGGCTTTGCTTCTGTTAGCGCTCAGCCTGCTAGAGTACCAGAAAACCGGCTTAGAGCTCGCAACCTAGATCAGGATCTGCGTAAAGAGATTCTTGCCGGAAAAAGTACCTCTGTATCTTTGAGCATCGTAGAGAAACCTAAGTACAGTAGCCCGGATAAAACCATAAAAGCTGCTAGGGCTGCCGTAGAGCTGTGTGAATCGCTTACCGGGGATGCTTTAGCAAAACAACAGGATCGTGTTAGGGAGTTGCTTGACATGATACAAAAACAAAATGCTGAACTTGCTAGAGAAAACAAAGTTGCGGCTTCAAAATATGTGCGTTCTACCAAGAATGCCGGAAGCAAGTCCCATGGGCAGGCGTCGTCCCCCCATCCGGACAAGAGGAAAGAAAAAGAAGTGAATGCGCAACAAATGACTGTGTACGATCCGGTGCTTGCCGGAAAACAACAAGCCGGGCGACACAAGGCCGGAAGAAAAAATCAAGGAGCAGTACGCGGTCATGCCGGAAAGGGCTATGCCGGAAATGATTATGCCGGTAGAGAAGAAAGCGGGCAAAACTATCGAGCAGCAAGAGCAGCGTACGTGGAGGAGGAAATGCTTCCTCCAAGGTACCGGCATGCAAGGGCCCCGGTACTGGAACGTTATGATGAGGCTGATTCAGGAATTGAAAAAATTGCAAACTACCGGAAACCTTTGGGGGCACGGTTAGGAGAAAGATGCCTACCAGACCGGGATGCGAGGCACAGGCTTGATAGGGTATACTTGTCTGAAATGGTTGAGGCGGAAGGTCCTCCTGGTCCAAAATGCTTTGGCCCACGAATCATGAGAGAGGAACCACCGGTTCACAACTTCCAGTTGCCCCGTGACACAAAAACATATGATGGCACCACCAAGCCAGAAGACTGGCTAGCGGATTATGTGACCGCAGTTTATGTTGCTGGTGGCGGAGGAACCGTAACAGGTGGAGGAAACCGACGCTGGGCCGTGAGAATCGTACCATCTTTCCTGGTAGGACCGGCACGCATTTGGCTAAACAACTTGCCGGCAGGAAGCATAAATGGCTGGTTGGACTTTGAGGAAGCATTCGTGAGTAACTTCAGCAGCACCTACCGGAGGCCAAACAGGCCGCAGCAGCTCGCCTTGTGCGTGCAGCGCCCAAATGAAACAGACCGGGATTACTTGACCCGGTGGAACTCCATAAGAAACTCTTGTGAAGGAGTGATCGAGGCACAGGCCATTGCGTGGTTTTGCAATGGGTGCAGAAGAGGTTCACCGTTGTGGCAGAAGCTACAGCGGAACATGCCGCTAACTTTGGCGGAGATGATACGTGTGGCAGATAACTATGCGTTGGGAGACCCAATGCAACCGGTCCACACCACCACTTACCGGAGCAAACGCTCTACCGGTACAGCCTCAGCCAAACCGGCAGCAGCACCAGCAAGTTCATCAGGTGGGAGATGGCAATGGCCAGCCACCACCGCCGGCACCTTTGGGCTGGAATATTTACCATGATCCGGACTTGTGCTGTGTTGTGTTTGTTACTGAGCCAACAGACA
This sequence comes from Lolium rigidum, assembly GCF_022539505.1. Lineage (NCBI taxonomy): Eukaryota > Viridiplantae > Streptophyta > Magnoliopsida > Poales > Poaceae > Lolium > Lolium rigidum. The sequence goes on along the minus strand of NC_061512.1, from coordinate 186,451,332 downwards.
AGCAAAGCATGCATCACCGTTCCATGGAAGTGAACGCAGTGATGCCGGAAGTTCCAAAATACATGTTGTGGTCAGATCAGGAAATCAACTGGTCGTTCAAGGATCACCCAAAGATAATGCCAAATACGGGTGGCTATGCTCTTGTTGTGGACCCAATCATGCATGGGCCAACGACTCGAGTCAAGTTCAGCAAAGTGCTGATAGACAATGGGAGCAACATAACTATCATGTACCGGCACACCATGCGTACACTTGGGATAACAGAGAACATGTTACAACCAACTCACACTACTTTCCATGGAATCGTTCCGGGCCTGTCCTGTTCACCCATGGGAAAAGTCCGGGTAGATGTGTCGTTCGGAGGACGTGATAATTGCCGGGTGGAAAATCTTCTGTTCGAAGTGGTGGACCTAGATAGTCCTTATCATGCACTGCTGGGGAGACCGGCGTTGGCGGCGTTCATGGCCTCAACTCATACGGCGTACCTCAAAATGAAGATGCCGGCACCTCGTGGAACCTTAATCGTTGTGGGAAACTATAAGATCTCACTGGAAACAGCTTCCGCCGGATCGAATCTGGCAGAATCGCTGGTGATCGCACAGGAAAAAAGAAGGATGCAAACCGCAGTTGCGCTGGCTCAGTCCTCACAGCTGAGTTTAGCGGCAATGAGTGGCAGTTTGGGAACACCGGCATTCAAGCCAACCAAGGAGACAAAGGACATCGTGCTGGATCCGGCATACCCTGAGCGTACCGTTCATATCGGTGTTGGCCTGAGTGAGGCATAGGAAAGCGCGCTCGTCAACTTCCTCCGTGAGAATCGGAATATCTTTGCATGGTCTACTGATGACTTGGTAGGTGTTCCGAGGGAGTTGGCAGAGCACTCTCTGAATGTCCGGAAGGATGCTAAGCCGGTGCGACAGCCCTTACGCTGGTTCGCTGAAGACATAAGAAAAATCATTGGAGAAGAAGTGAAAAAGTTGCTAGTTGCCGGTTTCATCGTGGAAGTACTGCATACCGAGTGGCTAGCCAATTCGGTGCTGGTCGAGAAGAAAAAAGAGGAAGAACCTAAAGCCCCAAAGGTGTGGCGCATGTGCATCGACTACACCAACCTCAACAAAGCTTGCCCAAAAGATCCTTTCCCATTACCCCGGATCGATCAAGTGATTGATTCTACTGCTGGCTGTGAGCTGTTGTCTTTTCTGGATGCTTATTCTGGCTTCCACCAAATTCCCCTGAAAAAGGAAGATCAAATAAAAACTGCGTTCATTACCCCGCACGGGGCTTATTGCTATGTCACCATGCCTTTTTGTTTGCGCAACGCTGGTGCAACGTACTGATACGTCTCAAACGTATCTATAATTTCTTATGTTCCATGCTACTTTTATGATGATACTCACATGTTTTATACACATTATATGTCATTATTATGCGTTTTCCGGAACTAACCTATTGACGAGATGCCGAAGTGCCAGTTCCTGTTTTCTGCTGTTTTTGGTTTCAGAAATCCTAGTAAGGAAATATGCTCGGAATTGGACGAAATCAACGCCCAGCATCTTATAATTCCACGAAGCTTCCAGAACACCCGAGAGCCACCAGAGGGGAGCCCTGGGTGGCCCACATGTGGAGGCGGCGCGGCCAAGGAGCCAGGCGCGCCCCCCTATTGTGTGGCGGCTCCGTACCCCCTCCGACTCCGCCTCTTCACCTATATAAGCCTCCCTGACCTAAATCTTCGATACGGAAAAGCCACGGTACGAGAAACCTTCCAGAGCCGCCGCCATCGCGAAGCCAAGATCTGGGGGACAGGAGTCTCTATTCCGGCACGCCGCCGGGACGGGGAAGTGCCCCCGGAAGGCATCTCCATCGACACAACTGCCATCTTCATCAACGCTGTTGTCTCCCATGAGGAGGGAGTAGTTCTCCATCGAGGCTAAGGGCTGTACTGGTAGCTATGTGGTTCATCTCTCTCTCCTATGTACTTCAATACAATGATCTCATGAGCTGCCTTACATGATTGAGATCCATATGATGAGCTTGTAATCTAGATGTCGTTATGCTATTCAAGTGGATTTTACTTATGTGATCTCCGGAGACTCCTTGTCCCACGTGTGTAAAGGTGACGATACAGTGCACCGTGTGGGTCTCTTAGGCTATATTTCACAGAATACTTATTCACTGACTTATGATTTGAGTTGGATGTCTCTATGAAATTGTGGTGTGTTAGTACCTCCTATGAATTCTCACAGTGACAGCGTGGGGTGTTTATCAGTACTTGGGAATACATCTTTAAGGTTTGCCTACATGATGAATTAGTGTCCGTTATCTTGCCAGAGAGTAATTCAGAATAGCATAGTGAAGTGCTTATTTATATTCAATTATGATTGCAATGTTGAGAGTGTCCACTAGTGAAAGTATGATCCCTAGGCCTTGTTTCCAAATACTGCAATCATCGCTTATTTACTGTTTTACTGCATCTTTACTTCCTGCAATATTACTACCATCAACTGCACGCCAACAAGCTATTTTCTGCCGCCGTTACTACTGCTCATATTCATTCATACCACTTGTGTTTTACTATCTCTTCGCCGAACTAGTGCACCTATACATCTGACAAGTGTATTAGGTGTGTTGGGGACACAAGAGACTTCTTGTATCGTGATTGCAGGGTTGCTTGAGAGGGATATCTTTGTCCTCTACCTCCCTGAGTTCGATAAACCTTTGGTGATCCACTTAAGGGAAAACTTGCTGCTGTTCTACAAACCTCTGCTCTTGGAGGCCCAACACTGTCTACTGGAAAAGGAGTGTGCGTAGACATCACGTACCAGCGTTGTATGCAAAAGTGTTTGTTTGATCAAATTGGTAAAAATGTGCAAGACTATGTGGACGATGTCGTGATAAAAACTAAGGTAAAAGAAACCTTGATCGATGATCTGAGGCAAAGGTTTGATAATTTGAGGAGGTTCCGGATGAAACTCAATCCGGCAAAATGCACCTTCGGTGTCCCAGCCGGCAAACTGCTTGGCTTCCTCGTATCAAGCCGAGGAATCGAGGTTAATCCGGTAAAAATCCGGGCTATCGAAAGAATGACTATACTGCAAGATCTCAAAGACGTGCAAAAGTTTACCGGAAGCTTGGCATCGCTAAGCCGGTTCATAAGCAGGCTGGGAGAAAAAGCCTTGCCACTCTATGCATTGATGAAAAAATCCGATACCTTTGTCTGGACCCCTCAGTCGGATGCAGCTTTCAAAGAGCTAAAAACATTACTGGCAACTGCGCCGGTATTGGCTTCACCTCTAGAAAGAGAGCCCATGCTGTTGTACATAGCAGCAATAAACCGGATCGTGAGTGTTGTGGTTGTAGTGGAAAGAAACGAGGAAGGAAAAACCGTGCAGAGGCCGGTATACTACCTGAGCGAGGTGCTTTCCCTCTCAAAACAAAACTACCCTCACTTCCAGAAAATGACCTATGGCGTGTTTATGGCCGCCACAAAGCTCAAGCACTACTTTGAAGAGCACCCCATGAAGGTGGTGAGTGAGGCACCCATCTCAGATATCATGTGCAACAAGGATGCCAGCGGCAGGATTTCCAAATGGGCAATTCAGCTATCACCGTACATATCGGTATACGAAAGAAGAGATGCCATAAAATCATAAGCCTTGGCTGATTTCCTAGTCGATTGGGCGGAAATGCAGTACAAACCGCCGGAACACAAAATAGAGTACTGGAAGATGCACTTTGACGGATCCAAACTCAAAGAGGGTCTAGGTGCCGGTGTGGTTCTTACTTCACCTAAGGGAGATCACCTCCGGTATGTTTTGCAAGTGCATTTCAGGGCATCAAACAACGTCGCTGAATATGAGGCTCTGATCCATGGGCTCAAGGTCGCAAAAGAAATCGGTGCACACCGGATCATTTTCTATGGTGACTCAGATCTTGTGGTGCAACAATGTTCCGGAGATTGGGACGCGAAAGATGCCAACATGGTGTCATACTGGTTTCACGTGCAAAAGATTGCCGGCTTCTTTGAAGGGTGTGAGTTTCACCATGTCCCGCGGGCGGAAAATGAAGCCGCGGATACGCTTTCAAAGTTGGGCTCCTCCAGGCAAGAAATTCCTCCCGGAGTGGCTTTGGCTCACCTAAGGGTGCCATCGATCAAACCAAGTCCAGAGTCCGAATCAATTTTCGTACCGGAGTCACACGTTGTGCCAATGGACATTGACGAAGGAAACCCGGGGACTGCTCCGGTAAGCTCGGGGACTGCGGTGTCCATACCGGAGGAAGCAATGCTAGTAGATGATATGGAGATAGATGTACCGGTGTTTCTGGTTCCGGAAGCACCATCTTGGGTTAAACCTATTAAGGAATTCCTGGTTGACGGCACCTTGTCGATCGATGAAAATGAGTCAAAAAGAATCCAAAGGAAATCCAAGGCTTACACCATCATCAATGGCGAAGTCTACAAAAGAAGCGTTACTGGTGTCCTCCAGAGGTGTGTGGAACTGGAAGAGGGAAAAGAGATGCTTGTGGAAATTCACCAAGGGGAATGTAGGCATCATGCGTCATCAAGGGCGCTGGTGGCAAAAGTGTTCCGGCATGGGTTCTACTGGCCCACGGCACTGGAAAACGCTGAGGATTTGGTACGGAAATGCAATGGGTGCCAGCGGTACGCCAAACAAAACCATACCCCAACATCCGGTTTGAAAACTATACCGTTAACTTGGCCATTTGCTGTTTGGTGCCTTGACATGGTTTGCCCATTCAAAATGGCAAGAGGAAAAATGGCCCACATCCTAGTGATGGTCGATAGTTCACCAAGTGGCTTGAAGTGAAACCTATCGCAAAGTGTGATGGGCATACGGCGGTGAAATTCTTGAAAGATGTAATCTTGCGGTATGGCTACCCGCACAACATTATCACTGACAATGGAACAAACTTTGCTCAGGGAGAGTTCAAAAGATTTTGTGAGGATAACAACATCCAGCTGGATTTGTGCTCAGTTGCACACCCGCAAGGCAATGGCCAAGTGGAAAGAACCAATGCTCTGGTGCTTTCTGGTATCAAACCAAGGCTCATTGAACCGCTTGAAAAGACACCGGGATGGATGCTCGATGAGCTACCATCTGTACTGTGGAGCATAAGAACGACTCCGAACCGGTCTACCGGATACACTCCATTTTTCATGGTTTATGGGGCGGAAGCTGTAATCCCAACCGACATCATTCATGACTCTCCGAGGGTTCAACTCTATACCGAAGAAGAGGTAAAAGAGGCCCGAGAAAATGACGGGGACTTGCTAGAAGAAGCAAGAGAGCTGGCTTTGGCAAGAACAGCCATATACCAGCAGAACCTCAGACGCTATCATAGCTGGAAGGTTAATCCGAGAGTCTTCCGGGAAGGAGACCTGGTGCTACGCCTAAGGCAGCGCACTGAGGGGAGCCTCAAACTCTCACCTCCGTGGGAAGGACCCTTCATTGTGAGAAAGGCTCTACACAATGATGCCTACTACTTGATCGATGCACAGGAATCAAAGAAGGGAAAGGCGGACAGGTCAGGAGAGGAGACCAAGCATCCATGGAACATAGCTTTGCTGCGTCCTTTCTATTCCTGAAGTTGTGCTGTAAGGAGTTCCTTTTTGTACCTTATTTGCTATGAATAAAAGATGCCGGCACCTCGAATGAAACTCGGGGACTGCCTATACCGAAATTGCATGCAATGTGTTTATTTTTTCAGTTTACCAGTTGCTTGTTGGACATTTTTTCTTTCCGGTTAGTAACGTGCTAAACCTACCGGAGTCTTCGACTTTGCTGCTGTCCGCAACCCGGCTTCATGGCAAGCAAGATAAACCGGTAGGAACTAAGCACGTGAAACACAAAAAGAGGGAGTGGGAGCAAATAGTCCGGAAAAAGTTATCTAACCCCGGTTATACCGGTTTTTTGTGAAAAATTTCGAGTTATTTCTAAGTTCAAGAAAGTGCTTGCTTGGCAAAAGAACTTTGTGACTCATACGCCAAAACACCCAGAGAGGTAGGCAGGGCCAAAGCAAAAGAACCAAGTGTGCATCAAATTGGATGCGGAAACAATTCCGGAATCTTCACAGTGCAAGATAAAAGCAAACAAAAAAAGCAAAGTGCTAAGATAGCATACGAACTTAACTTAAAAAGTTACCGGTATAAAGACACCGGCATAAAAGTTGTAGCACAACCAAAAGAACTGCTAAGTTTTATATTACATCAAACACCCCGGCATTCCGGGGTAGAATTTAACGGATTGTTTTAAGGCAGCAGGTGTAGCAAATGCATAACAAGAGACATTCAGATAGCAGGGGGCTGCAGGCCGGCTTCAGGGGCTTCCGGGGCTTGCTCTGGAGGCACAGCACCTTCTCCGGCTTCCTCATCCTCCTCCTCATCAATCTCTTCTTCCTCGTCTTCGGTGAGCGCATCCTTGACGTCGGGAGGAGGAGGGATGAAGGTGTGGATGTGGGCGCATTGCGCGATCCGTTAGGCGCGGTCCTGCCGCTTTGCGGTTAGGACTGGATCCTTATCAGTGGGCGCATCGCCGCGAAGGCTGTGGAAGGCATCCAGATCCAGTTCTTCGTACTAAGAACAGGCAACGCGTAGCGCTGCATCTGCTCCGGCATAGGCCGCTGAGCACTTCCACTCACGGATCCTCCGGCCAGCATCCTTCAGGCGTTCGGAAGTGAGCGTCAGGTTGGCCGGTACCGCTTCCCGGGCCACAGAACCTTGAAGATTTGTATGGCCACGTCTGGCAGATCCACCAAGTGCCGGTCCACAGCGCGCATATGCTGGATCCGGGCGGAAAGCGCGACCAGGTGATCATAAGCGTCCCAGGGCGCATCCGGGTTGCTCATGGCTTGCTCAGCCCCGCGCTCCGTCACCTTCTTATGCGCATGCGGCTGTGAAATCCGGGAAGAGCCCTGCAAGAAAAGGGAGAAGAAAAGATAAGGACATGTTGCCGGAAGGTATAAGCTTATAAGCAAAAGAGAGAAAGAAAAAAGGCTTACTGAGGGCCAGCGCGTCGGTCTGCATGACCAACCGGTCATACTCAGCCTGATCTGTGGTCAGGGTGGTGATCCGGTCTTGCGCCGCTTTCCGCGCCACGGTCTCTTCCTCCAGCTCCGCCCGCAGCACCGCGCTTTTGTTGGTGTATTCCTTCAAGGATTCATCCAACTTGGCCTCAGCTGCAGCCTTGGCCTCCTTCAGCTCCCGGTCATGCCGGAGTTCAGCCTGCATGAGCTGCTCCTTCAGCTTGGCGGAGATAGTCTCGTGAGCGTCCAGAGCTTTGCGGTGCTCCAAGACAAGCTGCTCATTTTCAGCTGGAATCCGGAAAAGGGATGTTAACAGAAATATAACCGGTAGATTAAAGAGAGGCAAGACAACCGGAAAAGAAAAGGGTACCTTTAAGCGCTGAGAGCTAAGCGTTGAGGTTCTCCAAGGAGGCTTCTGGGATAGCTGGTATGCAAAGAACTTATAAGTGCTGGAAGAAAAAACCAACCGGTAAAAAGAAGCCGGAGGCGCAGAAACTAACCTTCGCACTTGTTGTGGGCCTCAGAGAGGTACCGGTGCTCCCACAAAAGCTTCTCGAAGAGTTGCTTCCGGGTGTCCAGCGTGCTCTATTCAAGTAAAAAAAAGTTCCAGTAAGAAGATGCCGGTATTGGAAAAAGTTTAGCGCTAAGAACTGCGTTCTCAACCCGAAACTCGGGGACTGGCTATGCCGGTTTTTTGTGTTTCTAAAAAAGTTTCGCGCTAAGAGCTGCGCTCTGAACCCGAAACTCGGGGACTGGGAAGATATACATTATCTGGAAAGATTGAAAACCGGCATAAATTTAAAGAACTTTGAAGTTTTGTGCAACTTACCACCACATTGTTGTTGGCATCATGCCATGCGGTGTCAAACTCCTTGACCGCGCGCCTAAGCCGGCCAAGGTGTTGCCCGGTGCTCCGGGGGCCTGCAGGGTCAACCACCGGCAGCTTGTCCTTCCCGAGGCCGCGCTTTGCTGGGGACATGTCTGCCTGATTCCACTTTTCAGCGTAGTCAAGCAGGTGGCCCAGGTCCGCTCCTCCGCGGTTAAGCTCGGTTATCCGACCCACCTGAGACGAGGCCGTCTCACCGGCCGCAATGGCGGCGCGGCCGGCGTGCAGTACAAGAGACTGCGAGCCGGAGGAAGGTGTGGTGGCCGCCGTGACTACCGTGGCAAGTTCTTGAGGTGAGCTTGGCACCCTCTGGCGGAGGTAGCTTGGCGGTAGCTGGCTTGCCGGCTGAGGTTGCCGGAGGATATGTTGGCGTGGCCTTGGTTGGCGCTGGAGCTTCAGGTGCTTCCTTTGCCGCGACAGAGCTTGCCGGCGCAGAAGAATCCGGCACGGACATGGAGGGGGAGGAAGCAGTTGTCTTCTTCTTCTTCTTCGGGACGGGAGGAACCAGAGGTTCCACCCTCCCGACATCTTCAGTATCGGCGCCGATGTTGCTGGCGCCGGTGTCTCTGGCTTCTGGAGGGGAAGATAAATCCTCCTCCGCGCGGTGGTCAGTAGGTTCAGGGGCCGCGCGCCCCGTACTTGTGTTGCCTCCCAGAGGGGAGGCAGAAGATTTGCCGGCACCGGATGGTGCCGGGTTTGCCTGAGGAGGAGGTGAGGCCCTGGCGGCATCCTCAGTGCCTTCCGGCCTCATGCCAGTGGCGCTCTTGCTGATGCTGAGCGCGGGCCTGAAAAGAAAGAAAAAGAGAGAGTTGAAAAAAGTAATCGGAAAAAGAAAATCACGGAACAAAAGGAAAGAAGAAACGGAAGCTTACCCGGAAGCAACCAGCATCTCACGCTTCCGGTAATGCTTCGTGGTGACCATCTTCCCGCCGACTTCCTTCCGGGAGCGCTTGGCTGGGGGAGCGACGCTCGAGCCGGCTTCGGGCGCCGGAGCCTTTTTCTTCTGGCCCCGAGAGGCGAGTTTCTCCAAGAACTCCTGTCCAACCTCGGCCTGCAATGGGGTGGCGCGCTCCACAACCTGTGGGTTGGCGCTGGCTGAGGGCAGATCTACAGAAAAACAATAGATGAGAAAGCGAAAGAACAGAGTACCTCAAGAATAGTGACCTCATCGTCAGAACCGGAGTCATTGGTTGACAAGTTACCGGGGCGCGAGGTATGGGTCCGGCCCATCTTGTTTTTGGTCCAGACCACGTAAGGATCCGGGTCCACCTCGTCCAAGTCGCGCTTGCGGCAAGGGCCTCGTGCCTCCGCGACAATGCGAGGAAAGCGCTCGCAGGCCTGAAAAAGAGAAAAAGTCAGTTAGTTGTGCATCAAAAGGCTACCGGAAAAACAATCCGGATGGCTTAAGTTCTTACTTCGGCAGATGGAGGATTCATGGAGCTGAGGGGAAGATGGTCCCACTCCCAGTCCATCGGCATGTCAGTTTGGCAAATTTGCCTAGCCTTGAGGACCACGTCCTCTTTGCTTAGTGCAACGCTGGTGATCTTGGTGGGGTCGCGGGGGCCGCACATTTTGCTCATCTTGTGAGCCCGACGCTAGAGGGGAAGCACCCGGCGTGAGATGAACGCGCGGATGATATCGTCGGAACAGATGTCCGTGTCCTTCATGAGCTGCTCCATGAACCGAACAATCCGGTTGGTTTCGATATGGCCAGTCCCCGGATTGTAGCTCTAGTTAGCCTTCGTTGGCGTTCCTGGATGGTAGGCCGGCAGATTGATAAAATCTGCGGCGCCCTTGTTCCTCACATAAAAGAAGGTCTCTTGCCATGCCCGGCAAGACTCCAGACCGGAGAATTTGAAGAAAGGGATCCCCTGGCGGGCGCCCACAATGCAGGATCCGCATTGGCCCGGAGGTTTGGGCTTGGGGATGTCTTTGCCTTGGACCGAGTTGATCCGAAGGCAGAAGAAGCGAGTGAAAGCTTCACGAGTGGGGAGAAGACCAACGTAGGCCTCCATGAAAGAAACAAAACAAGAAAGATAGAAAATGGCATTGCCAGGAAGGTGATGGGGTTGGAGTTGGTAAAAATCAAGAAATTGGCGGAAGAAGTCAGAAGCCGGAAGGCCGAAGCCGCGCTCGAAGTGAGCGAGGAAAACTACGAACTCTCCGGGATCAGGCGCGGGTTCCACCTCGTCGCGTGGAATCCGGCAAGACACCTGTGCCGGTATCCTCCGGGAGCGGTACAGACAATCGATATCCGGCTGCGTCACGTCTGAGCCCTTCCAGGCTCCGCGGGTGATCGTAGCCAAGTCCACTCCGGAACCTTGGCGGGATCTGCTAGCCTCCTGGCCCTTTCTAGTACCGGCTTCCGGAGCAGATGAAGAAGCTTCCATCCAGGCGAGTTCGGCCTCGAGCACGTCGGAGATCTGGTCAGTTGAGATTTCTTCCCTGGAAGACACGGAGGGGGTCTCGCTGTGATGGCTGCTGGCGGCAGGTTCGGAAAGATGTTCTTCGCTAGACATTCAAGTCTAAACATACCCAAATCTACCTAAAAACAGGTTTCCCAAGATCTAGCCTCGCGCGAAGATCTACGAGTAAGAGAAAAACCAAAATAAAAGGGAAGGTAAATCCCCTACTGGCCAAAGAACTAAAAGGCAAAAAGAAGAAAGTATAAAGGCAATGAAGCTAACCTGAAGCGGCGGAAAACGTTGAGGACGACGGTCGCCGGAGATGAGGTGAACTCACTATCGTCAATGAGGACCGGCGAAGTAGAGGAACAGAGGTTGCCGAGGGGCACCCGATGCCGCAACAACAGAGGCGCTGCAGAGGGCCTCGGCAGAGCGAAGCTCGGCGGAATGGCTGAGGAAGCTCGCCGGTGGGAGACGCGCTGGCGGCGAACGGCGACGGCGGAAGCGCAACGGGCAAGGGCTCAGAGCGCGTGAGAAGTGGTGAGTGCGGAGAAGAAGAGGAGAAGGAACCGCTTTGCCCTTAAATAGGGAAAGGAGAACATGGGCCGGCAACCGCTGGGCCGCGGCGGTTCGTTTCGTGGGCCGCCACGTGGCGCAACGATACACGCGCAGAAAACAGAAATACACAGGGAGGCCACACGGATCCGGAATGGCAGCGAGGATCCGGTGCGGCGCCATAAATGCTAGCGTGGAAGTCGAAGGGAAGTGACCCCTGACACTGCTGCGTCAGGAGCAGTGCGCATGTCACTGACATGCACTGTATCCGAGAAATTCTCGACTTCGCCGAGGAGAGTTTAATGACAAAGATGCCGAAAAACTCGGTATGAAAAGACATAAGTTCGGCAAAGATGCCGGAAAGCTTTAACCGCGTGCCGAAACGATTAAACCGGTACCTTGAGTGATGGGAACCTGGCATGGTCCGTTGGATAGGATCCACCGGACTATACCAGCTTCGGGGACTAATGTTGGGGGGATGCCCCCCGGTATGCCAAAGGCGTGCCAAACCGGATGGTTTAAGCTATCAAGATACCGGTTTAAAGGTTATTCCGGACTGTGAAGCTAGGCTTTTGACTAAGTGAATCTACACTGATATCCCAGGAGGGGTACACCGGAATGAGCTAACAAGGTACCGGATTACCGGTACGGGCTACACTGTAGCACGTCGGCAAGACTGGTCAAAGATTCTCTAAGGAGCTAGAGGACAAAGATGAGCGAAGCACTTCAGCTTTAATCGAAGCTCTGAGGCAAAAGCAGATGATGACGTAAAAGGTGCCGGAGGATGTCACCGTTCCTGATTAAAAAAAAACCGGCATCACCGGTAGCCAAAGAGGCTTTGAAAAGTAGTTTGTCTAGTCAAAGATGCCATTAGGGTTTCCTAGGAGAGGGGGCACACCCCATCGCGGGCAGATGATATCTTGTATCCAGAAACCTGTTACCTTGTATGATCAAGAAATAGAGAGATCTAGAGGTGAGATTGTTCTTGTGTTCATCTTATTCTACCTCTGGGCAAGGCCAAGTTCATCAGGAATCCATCCGGAATCCATCCCATCCTTACCAAAACTCTCCCCCGAATCCTCTAGCGCACATTCGGCCCCAACTTAAGCCATCCCATGGCATTTGTCTGTTCACCACGACGACAATTCCCAACACTTCTGGACATTACCCAAGGCTACTGAAATTTAATGGAGCAAAGAAATCCACTCAAACACAGTAAAAGAGGCAATGCGAAATAAAAGGCAGAATCTGTCAAAAACAGAACAGTCCGTAAAGACGAATTTTTTCGAGGCACTTAACATGCTCAGATGGAAAAACTCCAGTTGAATGAAAGTTGCGTACATATCTGAGGATTACTCATGATTTTTTTTAGAATTTGT
>NC_061512.1:186424109-186438966 GCF_022539505.1 Lolium rigidum | reverse complement strand
GCCGCCGGAGGAGGTGGTGGCCGGAGGAGGGATCCTAGGAGATCAGCAGTTTTAATGATGCACTCGCAAGAAATAAGAGTTGAAGCAAAAGAGAGCATCAACAAGCAAATTCAAAACAAATTTAAGCCTAACCCACTTCCTATGAAAAGGAATATTGTAAATAAACAAATTCATGAAGCATAATGCAACAAGCATAGAAAGATAAAACAAGTGTAACTTCAAAAATTTCAGCATATAGAGAGGTGTTTTAGTAACATGAAAACTTCTACAACCATATTTTCCTCTCTCATAATAACTTTCAGTGGCATCATGAACAAATTCAACAATGTAACTATCACATAAAGCATTTTTATTCACATGCATAAAAGTATCATTACTCTCCACATAAGCATAATCATTCTTATTAATTGTAGTGGGAGCAAATTCAACAAAGTAGCTATCATTATTATTCTCATCATCAAATATAGGAGGCATAGTATAATCATAATAAGCTTTATCCTCCATAGTAGGTGGCACTAGAAGACCACTATCATTATAATCATCATAAATAGGAGGCAAAGTATCATCAAAGAAAATTTTCTCCTCAATGTTTGGGGGACTAAAAATATCATGCTCATCAAAATCAGCTTCCCCAAGCTTAGAACTTTCTATATCATTAGCAACAATGGTGTTCAAAGCGTTCATACTAATATCATTGCTACTAGCATGCAAATAAGATTACATAGGTTTTTAAATTTTCGCATCAAACAAAATCCATGTCTTAACTCAGGAAATAGAATAAGAAGCTCATTGTTTTCCATTATACCTTACTAGTGTAAAACAAGAAACAAAAAGATGCAATTGCAGGATCTGAAGGAAATAGCTTCGAGCACTTACAACGGCACCAGAAAATAACTTAGTTACCTGGGACCGGAGTGTGAGTGCCTTTTACCTTACCTCCCAAGCAACGGCGCCGTAAAATAGCTTGATGTCTACGCACACTCCTTTTCCCGTAGACGATGTTGGGCCTCCAAGAGCGGAGGTTTGTAGAACAGCGAGCAAGTTTTCCCTTAAGTGGATCACCCAAGGTTTATCGAACTCGGGGAGGTAGAGGACAAAGATATCCCTCTCAAGCAACCCCGCAATCACGATACAAGAAGTCTCTTGTGTCCCCAACACACCTAATACACTTGTCGTATGTATAGGTGCACTAGTTCAGCGAAGAGATAGTAAAACACAAGTGGTATGAATGAATATGAGCAGTAGTAACGTGCGAGAAAATAGCTTGTTGGCGTGCGATTGATGGTAGTAATATTGCAGGAAGTAAAGATGCGAGTAAAACAAGTAAATAAGCGATGATTGCAGTATTTGGAAACAAGGCCTAGGGATCATACTTTCACTAGTGGACACTCTCAACATTGCAATCATAATTGAATATAAATAAGCACTTCACTATGCTATTCCGAATTACTCTCTGGCAAGATAACGAACACTAATTCATCATGTAGGCAAACCTTAAAGATGTATTCCCAAGTACCGATAAACACCCCACGCCGTCACCGTGAGCATTCATAGGAGGTACTAACACACCACAATTTCATAGAGACATCCAACTCAAATCATAACTCAGTGAATAAGTATTCTGTGAAATATAGCCTAAGAGATCCACACGGTGCAAACACTGTCACCTTTACACACGTGGGACAAGGAGTCTCCGGAGATCACATAAGTAAAATCCACTTGAATAGCATAACGACATCTGGATTACAAGCTCATCATATGGATCTCAATCATGTAAGGCAGCTCATGAGATCATTGTATTGAAGTACATAGGAGAGAGAGATGAACCACATAGCTACCAGTACAGCCCTTAGCCTCGATGGAGAACTACTCCCTCCTCATGGGAGACAACAGCGTTGATGAAGATGGCGGTTGTGTCGATGGAGATGCCTTCCGGGGGCACTTCCCCGTCCCGGCGGCGTGCCGGAACAGAGACTCCTGTCCCCCAGATCTTGGCTTCGCGATGGCGGCGGCTCTGGAAGGTTTCTCGTACCGTGGCTTTTCCGTATCGAAGATTTAGGTCAGGGAGGCTTATATAGGCGAAGAGGCGGAGTCGGAGGGGGTACGGAGCAGCCACACAATAGGGGGGCGTGCCTGGCTCCTTGGCCGCGCCGCCTCCATGTGTGGGCCCCCCAGGGCTCCCCTCTCGTGGCTCTCGGGTGTTCTGGAAGCTTCGTGGAATTATAAGATGCTGGGCGTTGATTTCGTCCAATTCCGAGCATATTTCCTTACTAGGATTTCTGAAACCAAAAACAGCAGAAAACAGGAACTGGCACTTCGGCATCTCGTCAATAGGTTAGCTCCGGAAAACGCATAATAATGACATATAATGTGTATAAAACATGTGAGTATCATCATAAAAGTAGCATGGAACATAAGAAATTATAGATACGTTTGAGACGTATCAGTACGTTGCACCAGCGTTGCGCAAACAGAAAGGCATGGTGACATAGCAATAAGCCCCGTGCGGGGTAATGAACGCAGTTTTTATTTGATCTTCCTTTTTCAGGGGAATTTGGTGGAAGCCAGAATAAGCATCCAGAAAAGACAACAGCTCACAGCCAGCAGTAGAATCAATCACTTGATCGATCCGGGGTAATGGGAAAGGATCTTTTGGGCAAGCTTTGTTGAGGTTGGTGTAATCGATGCACATGTGCCACACCTTTGGGGGTTTAGGTTCTTCCTCTTTTTTCTTCTCGACCAGCACCGGATTGGCTAGCCACTCGGTATGCAGTACTTCCACGATGAAACCGGCAAGTAGCAACTTTTTCACTTCTTCTCCAATGATTTTTCTTATGTCTTCAGCGAACCAGCGTAAGGGCTGTCGCACCGGCTTAGCATCCTTCCGGACATTCGAGAGAGTGCTCGCCAACTCCTCGGAACACTACCAAGTCATCGTAGACCAGGCAAAGATATTCCGATTCTCACGGAGGAAGTTGACGAGCGCGCTTTCCTATGCCTCACTCAGGCCAACACCGATATGAACGGTACGCTCAGGGTATGTCGGATCCAGCATGATGTCCTTTGTCTCCTTGGTTGGCTTGAATGCCGGTGTTCCCAAACTGCCACTCATTGCCGCTAAACTCAGCTGTGAGGACTGAGCCAGCGCAACTGCGGTTTGCATCCTTCTTTTTTCCTGTGCGATCACCAGCGATTCTGCCAGATTCGATCCAGCGGAAGCTGTTTCCAGTGAGATCTTATAGTTTCCCACAACGATTAAGGTTCCACGAGGTGCCGGCATCTTCATTTTGAGGTACGCCGTATGAGTTGAGGCCATGAACGCCGCCAACGCCGGTCTCCCCAGCAGTGCATGATAAGGACTATCTAGGTCCACCACTTCGAACGAAGATTTTCCACCCGGCAATTATCACGTCCTCCGAACGACACATCTACCCGGACTTTTCCCATGGGTGAACAGGACAGGCCCGGAACGATTCCATGGAAAGTAGTGTGAGTTGGCTGTAACATGTTCTCTGTTATCCCAAGTGTACGCATGGTGTGCCGGTACATGATAGTTATGTTGCTCCCATTGTCTATCAGCACTTTGCTGAACTTGACTCGAGTCGTTGGCCCATGCATGATTGGGTTCACAACAAGAGCATAGCCACCCGTATTTGGCATTATCTTTGGGTGATCCTTGAACGACCAGCTGATTTCCTGATCTGACCACAACATGTATTTTGGAACTGCCGGCATCACTGCGTTCACTTCCATGGAACGGCGATGCATGCTTTGCTTGTCTGTTGGCTTAGTAACAAACACAACACAGCACAAGTCCGGATCATGGTAAATATTCCGGCCCAAAGGTGCCGGCGGGGTGGCTGGCCATTGCCATCTCCCACCTGATGAACTTGCTGGTGCTGCTGCCGGTTTGGCTGAGGCTGTACCGGTAGAGCGTTTGCTCCGGTAAGTGGTGGTGGTGGTAGCTGTTGTCGCAAGATGTTCTGCGATGGTGCTAGTATCGTAGTACAACCTTGTGCTTGCGCATCTCTTACCGCACCTTTCAACATCAATTACTTGGTCCAGGAACAATCTTTTGTCAAATGGTTTGCCGGCTTCGCCGGATTCGGAGTGTGCCACCGGCATGGTTGTTCCATTGCCGATTCCATGGTGTATCTTGCATGTTCTTGCCAATTCTTTTTCTCTCCCCACGGTTCTTTTCAACCCATTGTTTTTTAGGACCCGCCCATGGCTGCGATCTGCTTTTTTGTCTCTGGCTTCCGTTGGCACCAGAGTTATCCTGTACCGCGGCTACTTGCTGCGGACCATATCTCCGATCCAGAAAATCTTCCCTTCTTTATTTGTGCCGGTTATCCCGGTATTGATCTTGGCGCGGTTGGCTCGTTTGCGTCGAATCAGCTTGTACCACCGGTTGCATTGGGTCCCCCAACGCATAGTTATCTGCCACACGTATCATCTCCGCCAAAGTTAGCGGCATGTTCCGCTGTAGCTTCTGCCACAACGGTGAACCTCTTCTGCACCCATTGCAAAACCACGCAATGGCCTGTGCCTCGATCAATCCTTCACAAGAGTTTCTTATGGAGTTCCACCGGGTCAAGTAATCCCGGTGCTCGTTTCATTTGGGCGCCGCACGCACAAGGCGAGCTGCCGCGGCCTCGTTTGGGCCTCCGGTAGGTGCTCGCTGAAGTTACTCACGAATGCTTCCTCAAAGTCCAACCAGCCATTTATGCTTCCTCGCCGGCAAGTTGTTTAGCCAAATGCGTGCCGGTCCTACTGAGAAAGATGGTACGATTCTCACGGCCCAGCGTCGGTTTCCTCCACCTGTTACGGTTCCTCCGCCACCAGCAACATAAACTGCGGTCACATAATCCGCTAGCCAGTCTTCCGGCTTGGTGGTGCCATCATATGTTTTTGTGTCACGGGGCAACTGGAAGTTGTGAACCGGTGGTTTCTCTCTCATGATTCGTGGGCCAAAGCATTTTGGACCAGGAGGACCTTCCGCCTCAACCATTTCAGACAAGTATACCCTATCAAGCCTGTGCCTCGCATCCCGGTCTGGTAGGCATCTTTCTCCCTAACCGTGCCCCCAAAGGGTTCCGTAGTTTGCAATTTTTTCAATTCCCGAATCAGCCTCATCATAACGTTCCGCACCGGAGCCCTTGCATGCTCGGTACCTTGGAGGAAGCATTTCCTCCTCCACGTACGCTGCTCTTGTCGCTCGATAGTTTTGCCCGCTTTCTTCTCTACCGGCATAATCATTTCCGGCATAGCCCTTTCCAGCATGACCGCGTACTGCTCCTTGATTTTTTCTTCCGGCCTTGTGTCGCCCGGCTTGTTGTTTTCCGGCAAGCACCGGATCGTACACAGTCATTTGCTGCGCATTCACTTCTTTTTCTTTCCTCTTGTCCGGATGGGGGGACGACGCCTACCCATGGGACTTGCTTCCGGCATTCTTGGTAGAACGCACAGATTTTGAAGCCGCAACTTTGTTTTGTCTAGCAAGTTCAGCATTTTGTTTTTGTATCATGTCAATCAACTCCCTAACACGATCCTGTTGTTTTGCTAAAGCATCCCCGGTAATCGATTCACACAGCTCTACGGCAGCCCTAGCAGCTTTTATGGTTTTATTTGGGCTACTGTACTTAGGTTTCTCTACGATGCTCAAAGATACAGAGGTACTTTTTCCGGCAAGAATCTATTTACGCAGATCCTGATCTAGGTTGCGAGCTCTAAGCCAGTTTTCCGGTACTCTAGCAGGCTGAGCGCTAACAGAAGCAAAGCCATGGGCAGCGTTATACTCACGTAGGGTTAGGTTCAGCTCGCGCTGCGCCCGGATGATGTCTGCGCCTCCGGAGAGCAACGTCTTTCGCTGCGCCTCCAGCTCCGCCTGAGCCGCCGTCGGGTCGATGTTCTGCGCGATGGGCGTCCCCAGCACGTTCATCGCTGCTTGGAGAGGAGTCTCCGGTGGCGCTGCAGATGCACCCGCGATGCCTTGATCATGCTCCGTTGGTGGCTTGGCCGTGCGCGTGGACTTCGTTTGTCCCGCGCCTTCCGCCGCGATCTCCTTGCTGGCGTCAGCCGCGCCAACCACCAGCACCACGACGCTGCCGGCGGCGTGGCCGCCGCGAAGCGCAGACCTTGGCGGGTCCGGAGCCACCAGCACCGGCGAGAGGCACTGGCGCTCAGGGACGGTGCCGTAGTAGACGCGGAAGCTCCCGAACTCGATGACGCGGCCATTCTTGGGGAACTTACCTCCGTTGGCGAAGCAGCCCGTGTTGTCGTTGATGAAGTCCATGGAGAGGACACGATCGATGAGCGCGGTGACGACACGCTCGCCAGCGATGGTGAGGAGGCCCGCCCGAATATGAACTCCAGCAAGCGCAGCTGCTGGCCCCACGGTGGGCGCCAACTGTCGTCGTGATGAACAGACAGATGCCATGGGATGGCTTAAGTTGGGGCCGAATGTGCGCTAGAGGATTCGGGGGAGGGTTTTGGTAAGGATGGGATGGACCCCGGATGGATTCCTGATGAACTTGGCCTTGGCCAGAGGTAGAAGAAGATGAACACAAGTACAATCTGCCCACGATATCATACAAGGTAACAGGTTTCTGGATACAAGATATCATCTGCCCACGATGGGGTGTGCCCCCTCTCCTTATATAGGGGAGAGGGTGGCTTACAGGGGAAGAAACCCTAGGAAACCCTAATGGCATCTTTGACTAGACAAACTACTTTTCAAAGCCTCTTTGGCTACCGGTGACGCCGGTATGTCTTTAATCAGGAACGGTGAACCTCCGGCACCTTTTACGTCATCATCTGCTTTTGCCTCAGAGCTTCGATTAAAGCTGAAGTGCTTCGCTCATCTTTGTCCTCTAGCTCCTTAGAGAATCTTTGACCAGTCTTGCCGACATGCTACAGTGTAGCCCGTACCTGTAATCCGGTACCTTCTTAGCTCATTCCGGTGTACCCCTCCTGGGATACCGGTATAGATTCACTTAGCCAAAAGCCTAGCTTCACAGTCCGGAATAACCTTTAAACCGGTATCTTGATAGCTTAAACCATCCGGTTTGGCACGCCTTTGGCATACCGGGGGCCATCCCCCCAACAGGAATGATTGTGTCCTTGCTGAACATGTGAATTTTTGATTATGCACTAAACCTCTAATGAGATTGCTTTAAGTTTGGTGTGAAGGAAGTGTTCAAGGATCAAGAGAGGAGGATGATATAATATGATCAAGAAGAGTGAAAATTCTAAGCTTGGGGATGCCCCCGTGGTTCATCCCTGCATATTTCGAGAAGACTCAAGCGTCTAAGCTTGGGGATACCCTAGGCATCCCCTTCTTCATCAACAACTTATCAGGTCACCTCTAGTGAGATTATATTTTAATTCCGTCACATCTTATGTGCTTTATTTGGAGCGTCTGTGTGCTTTTATTTTTGTTTTGTTATTTTCATTCACTGAATAAATCGGATCCTAACATGCTTGTGTGGGAGAGAGACACGGTCCGCTTTTTCATTTGAACACTTGTGTTCTTTGCTTTATTTTTCATGTTTATGGTGAAAGCTGAAAGCCGCAACACTTATTGCTATTTGGTTGGAAACAGAAAATGCTTCATGTGGTAATTGGTATATTGTCTTGAATAATTTGATACTTGGCAATTGTTTTGAGCTCTCAAGTAGATCATGTTTAAGCTCTTGCATCATGTAGTTTAAACCTATTAGTGGAGAACTACCGTAGAGCTTGTTGAAATTTGGTTTGCATTATTGGTCTCTCTAAGGTCTAGATATTTTCTGGTAAAAGTGTTTGAGCAACAAGGAAGACAGTGTAGAGTCTTATAATGCTTGCAATATGTTCTTATGTAAGTTTTGTTGTACCGGTTTATACTTGTGTTTGCTTCAAACAACCTTGCTAGCAAAAGCCTTGTACTAAGAGGGAATGCTTCTCGTGCATCCAAAACCTTGAGCCAAAACCTATGCCATTTGTGTCCACCATTACTACCTACTATGTGGTATTTTTTTGCCATTCCAAGTAAATACTTCATGTGCTACCTTTAAACAATTCAAAACTTTATTACTCCTTATTTGTGTCAATGTTTTATAGCTCATGAGGAAGTATGTGGTGTTTTATCTTTCAATCTTGTTGGGCAGACTTTCACCAATGGACTAGTGGCATATACATCCGCTTATCCAATAATTTTGCAAATAGAGCTAGCAACGGGGTGCCCAGCTGATACGTCTCCGACGTATCAATAATTTCTTATGTTCCATGCCATATTATTGATGATACCTACATGTTTTATGCACACTTTATGTCATATTCGTGCATTTTCTGGAACTAACCTATTAACAAGATGCCGAAGAGCCGCTTGCTATTTTCTCGCTGTTTTTGGTTTCGAAATCCTAGTAACGAAATATTCTCGGAATTGGACGAAATCAACGCCCAGGGTCCTATTTTGCCACGAAGCTTCCAGAAGACCGAAAGGGATACGAAGTGGGGTGACGAGGCGCCGCCACCATAGGGCCGCGCGGCCAGAGGGGGGCCCGCGCCGCCCTATGGTGTGGGCCCCTCGTCAGCCCTCCAACTCTGCCCTTCCGCCTACTTATAGCCTCCGTCGCGAAACCCCCGATGCGAAGAACCACGATACGGAAAACCTATGCGAGACGCTGCCGCCGCCAATCCCATCTCGGGGGATTCACGGAGATCTCCTCCGGCACCCTGCCGGAGAGGGGATTCATCTCCCGGAGGACTCTTCACCGCCATGGTCGCCTCCGGAGTGATGAGTGAGTAGTTCACCCCTGGACTATGGGTCCATAGCAGTATCTAGATGGTTGTCTTCTCCTCATTGTGCTTGATTGTTGGATCTTATGAGCTGCCTAACATGATCAAGATCATCTATCTGTAATTCTATATGTTGTGTTTGTCGGGATCCGATGGATAGAGAATACCATGTTATGTTAATTATCAAGTTATTACCTATGTGTTGTTTATGATCTTGCATGCTCTCCGTTATTAGTAGAGGCTCTGGCCAAGTTGATGCTAGTAACTCCAAGAGGGAGTATTTATGCTCGATAGTGGGTTCATGCCTACATTGATATGCGGGGGAGTGACGAAACCCCTAAGGTTGTGTTGTCTTCGTTGCCACTAGGGATAAAACATTGATGCTATGTCCGAGGATGTAGTTATTGATTACATTACGCACCATACTTAATGCAATTGTCCGTTGCTTTGCAACTTAATACTGGAAGGGGTTCGGATGATAACCTCGAAGGTGGACTTTTTAGGCATAGATGCGGTTGGATGGCGGTCTATGTACTTTGTCGTAATGCCCAATTAAATCTCACTCGTACTTATCATGACATGTATGTGCATTGTTATGCCCTCTCTATTTGTCAATTGCCCGACTGTAATTTGTTCACCCAACATGCTTTTATCTTATGGGAGAGACACCTCTAGTGAACTCGTGGACCCCGGTCCATTCTTTAATACTTGAAATACAAATCTGTCGCAATACTTGTTTTTACTTGTTTTCTTGCAAACAATCATCTTCCACACAATACGGTTAATCCTTTGTTACAACAAGCCGGTGAGATTCACAACCTCACCTTGTTTCGTTGGGGCAAAGTACTTTGGTTGTGTTGTGCGGGTTCCACGTTGGCGCCGGAATCTGCGGTGTTGCGCCGCACTACATCCCGCCGCCATCAACCTTCAACGTGCTTCTTGGCTCCTCCCGGTTCGATAAACCTTGGTTTCTTTCCGAGGGAAAACTTGCTGCTGTGCGCATCATACCTTCCTCTTGGGGTTCCCAACGAACGTGTGAGTTACACGCCATCAAGCTCTTTTCTGGAGCCGTTGCCGGGGAGATCAAGACACGCTGCAAGGGGAGTCTCCACTTCCCAATCTCTTTACTTTGTTTTTGTCTTGCTTTATTTTATTTACTACTTTGTTTGCTGCATTATATAAAAACACAAAAAATTAGTTGCTACCTTTACTTTATTTGCTATCTTGTTTGCTATATTAAAAACACAAAAAAAATAGTTACTTGCATTTACTTTACTTGATTCATCATGTTTCCTTTTAATTTTACCACAAAAGACATACCTGTGGGACAAGGGTCTATAATTGGGAGAAACAATATAGAAGAATTTTTCACTCATGTTAGTACCACTGAAGATTTTGAAGATAGACACTTGGTAGAACTTGCTCCCACTTATGAAATTGCTGCCGCTGCTTTAGTTCGCATGTTGGAAACTAAATTTGTTAATCTCAATCCTATAATCCAACACATGTTTCTTACACTCGGTGATATGGAAGAAGGGGAAAAGAAAGATTTTGTCTTAGAAACCCTTCTTAGAGAATTTGGTGGTCTAGCAAGAGAGGCTAGAAAGGTCTTTGCTAAATTTAATATGCTTGGTTCTCATACTAATTTTGTTGGTCTCCTTGAAAAAATGGACATGGATAGAATAAGGTACACTAATAATATTAATGATGGTGGGGAGATCAAAGCACCAATACCATGTAAACTCCTAGCTATGAATGATGCACTAGAAAATAACTATGCTTGGCTTGTTCCTGAAAATTTGTTCGATGAGAGTAGCAAGCCCAAGACTAATGAAAAGGGAGCCGCTGAAACTTATGTATCCAACATACTATGCATGGTTGAGAAAACTCCCAACACCCAAGGTAATGTTGATGCCTCATCTCTTGATAACACTTGAGATACACTTTCTGCGCCTAGCTGAAAGGCGTTAAAGAAAAGCACTTATGGGAGACAACCCATGTTTTTACTACAGTATTTTTATTTTGAATTTGAGTCTTGGAAGTTGTTTACTACTGTAGCAACCTCTCCTTATCTTAGTTTTATGTTTTGTTGTGCCAAGTAAAGTCTTTGATAGTAAAGTAAATACTAGATTTGGATTACTGCGCGAGAAACAGATTTCTTTGCTGTCACGAATCTGGGTCTAATTCTCTGTAGGTAACTCAGAAAATTATGCCAATTTACGTGAGTGATCCTCAGATATGTACGCAACTTTCATTCAATTTGGGCATTTTCATTTGAGCAAGTCTGGTGCCCTAATAAAATCCATCTTTACGGACTGTTCTGTTTTGACAGATTCTGCCTTTTATTTCGCATTGCCTCTTTTGCTATGTTGGATAAATTTCTTTGATCCATTAATGTCCAGTAGCTTTATGCAATGTCCAGAAGTGTTAAGAATGATTGTGTCACCTCTGAACATGTTAATTTTTATGGTGCACTAACCCTCTAATGAGTTGTTTCGAGTTTGGTGTGGAGGAAGTTTTCAAGGATCAAGAGAGGAGTATGATACAATATGATCAAGGAGAGTGAAAGCTCTAAGCTTGGGGATGCCCCGGTGGTTCACCCCTGCATATTCTAAGAAGACTCAAGCGTCTAAGCTTGGGGATGCCCAAGGCATCCCCTTCTTCATCGACAACATTATCGGGTTCCTCCCCTGAAACTATATTTTTATTCCGTCACATCTTATGCACTTTGCTTGGAGCGTCGGTTTGTTTTTGTTTTTTGTTTTGTTTGAATAAAATGGATCCTAGCATTCACTTTGTGGGAGAGAGACACGCTCCGCTGTAGCATATGGACAAGTATGTCCTTAGGCTCTACTCATAGTATTCATGGCGAAGTTTCTTCTTCGTTAAATTGTTATATGGTTGGAATTGGAAAATACTACATGTAGTAACTCTAAAATGTCTTGAATAATTTGATACTTGGCAATTGTTGTGCTCATGTTTAAGCTCTTGCATCATATACTTTGCACCCATTAATTAAGAAACACTTAGAGCTTGCTAATTTGATTTGCATATTTGGTTTCTCTAGAGTCTAGATAATATCTAGTATTGAGTTTTGAACAACAAGGAAGACGGTGTAGAGTCTTATAATGTTTACAATATGTCTTTTATGTGAGTTTTGCTGCACCGTTCATCCTTGTGTTTGTTTCAAATAACCTTGCTAGCCTAAACCTTGTATCGAGAGGGAATACTTCTCATGCATCCAAAATCTTTGAGCCAACCACTATGCCATTTGTGTCCACCATACCTACCTACTACATGGTATTTATCCGCCATTCCAAAGTAAATTGCTTGAGTGCTACCTTTAAAATTCCATCATTCACCTTTGCAATATATAGCTCATGGGACAAATAGCTTAAAAACTATTGTGGTATTGAATATGTACTTATGCACTTTATCTCTTATTAAGTTGCTTGTTGTGCGATAACCATGCTTCAGGGACGCCATCAACTATTATTTGTTGAATATCATGTGAGTTGCTATGCATGTACGTCTTGTCCGAAGTAAGAGAGATCTACCACCTTAATGGTTGGAGCATGCATATTGTTAGAGAAGAACATTGGGCCGCTAACTAAAGCCATGATTCATGGTGGAAGTTTCGAGTTTTGGACATATATCCTTAATCTCATATGAGAATAATAATTGTTGCCACATGCTTATGCATTAAAGAGGAGTCCATTATCTGTTGTCCATGTTGTCCCGGTATGGATGTCTAAGTTGAGAATAATCAAAAGCGAGAAATCCAAAATGCGAGCTTTCTCCTTAGACCTTTGTACGGGCGGCATGGAGGTACCCCATTGTGACACTTGGTTAAAACATGTGCATTGCGATGATCCAGGTAGTCCAAGCTAATTAGGACAAGGTGCGGGCACTATTAGTATACTATGCATGAGGCTTGCAACTTGTAAGATATAATTTACATAAGTCATATGCTTTATTACTACCGTTGACAAAATTGTTTCATGTTTTCAAAATAAAATCTCTAGCACAAATATAGCAATCGATGCTTTCCTCTTTGAAGGACCATTCTTTTACTTTTATGTTGAGTCGGTTCACCTATCTCTCTCCACCTCAAGAAGCAAACACTTGTGTGAACTGTGCATTGATTCCTACATACTTGCATATTGCACTTGTTATATTACTCTATGTTGACAATTATCTATGAGATATACATGTTACAAGTTGAAAGCAACCGCTGAAACTTAATCTTCCTTTGTGTTGCTTCAATACCTTTACTTTGATTTATTGCTTTATGAGTTAACTCTTATGCAAGACTTATTGATGCTTGTCTTGAAGTACTATTCATGAAAAGTCTTTGCTTTATGATTCACTTGTTTACTCATGTCATTACCATTGTTTTGATCGCTGCATTCATTACATATGTTTACAAATAGTATGATCAAGGTTATGATGGCATGTCACTTCGGAAATTATCTTTGTTATCGTTTTACCTGCTCGGGACGAGCAGAACTAAGCTTGGGGATGCTGATACGTCTCCGACGTATCAATAATTTCTTATGTTCCATGCCATATTATTGATGATACCTACATGTTTTATGCACACTTTATGTCATATTCGTGCATTTTACGGAACTAACCTATTAACAAGATGCCGAAGAGCCAGTTGTTGTTTTCTGTTGTTTTTGGTTTTAGAAATCCTAGTAACGAAATATTCTCGGAATTGGACGAAATCAACGCCCAGGGTCCTATTTTGCCACGAAGCTTCCAGAAGACCGAAAGGGATACGAAGTGGGGCGACGAGGCGCCGCCACCATAGGGCCGCGCGGCTAGAGGGGGCCCGCGCCGCCTATGGTGTGGGCCCCTCGTCGGCCCTCCGACTCTGCCCTTCCGCCTACTTATAGCCTCCGTCGCGAAACCCACGATGCGAAGAACCACGATACGGAAAACCTTGCGAGACGCCGCCGCCGCCAATCCCATCTCGGGGGATTACGGGAGATCTCCTCCGGCACCTCGCGGAGAGGGGATTCATCTCCCGGGGGACTCTTCACCGCCATGGTCGCCTCCGGAGTGATGAGTGAGTAGTTCACCCCTGGACTATGGGTCCATAGCGAGTATCTAGATGGTTGTCTTCTCCTCATTGTGCTTCATTGTTGGATCTTGTGAGCTGCCTAACATGATCAAGATCATCTATCTGTAATTCTATATGTTGTGTTTGTCGGGATCCGATGGATAGAGAATACCATGTTATGTTAATTATCAAGTTATTACCTATGTGTTGTTTATGATCTTGCATGCTCTCCGTTATTAGTAGAGGCTGCGGCCAAGTTGATGCTAGTAACTCCAAGAGGGAGTATTTATGCTCGATAGTGGGTTCATGCCTACATTGATATACGGGGAGTGACAGAAACCCCTAAGGTTGTGTTGTCTTTGTTGCCACTAGGGATAAAACATTGATGCTATGTCCGAGGATGTAGTTATTGATTACATTACGCACCATACTTAATGCAATTGTCTGTTGCTTTGCAACTTAATGCTGGAAGGGGTTCGGATGATAACTTCGAAGGTGGACTTTTTAGGCATAGATGCGGTTGGATGGCGGTCTATGTACTTTGTCGTAATGCCCAATTAAATCTCACTTGTACTTATCATGACATGTATGTGCATTGTTATGCCCTCTCTATTTGTCAATTGCCCGATTGTAATTTGTTCACCCAACATGCTTTTATCTTATGGGAGAGACACCTCTAGTGAGCTGTGGACCCCGGTCCATTCTTTTATCTTGAAATACAAATCTCGTTGCCAATACTTGTTTTTCTTGTTTTCTTGCAAACAATCATCTTCCACACAATACGGTTAATCCTTTGTTACTGACAAGCGGTGAGATTGACAACCTCATCTGTTTCGTTGGGGCAAAAGTACTTTGGTTGTGTTGTGCGGGTTCCACGTTGGCGCCGGAATCTGCGGTGTTGCGCCGCACTACATCCCGCCGCCATCAACCTTCAACGTGCTTCTTGGCTCCTCCCGGTTCGATAAACCTTGGTTTCTTTACGAGGGAAAACTTGCTGCTGTGCGCATCACC
>NC_061512.1:186305168-186424009 GCF_022539505.1 Lolium rigidum | reverse complement strand
TTTTAGAATTTTGAGACTTTTCTACAGAGAGAAAAACTCAAATTCGTGACAGCTAAAAATCTGTTTCTGCGCAAAAATCCAAATCTAGTATCAACTTTCTATCAAACACTTTACTTGGCACAACAATGCAAGAAAATAAAGATACAAAGGTATTGCTACAGTAGTAACAAGCACCCTGACTCAAATATAAAACAAAAATTGCAGAAATAAAATAATGGGTTGTCTCCCATAAGCGCTTTTCTTTAACGCCTTTCAGCTAGGCGCAGAAAGTGAAAATCAAGTAACATCAAGAGAAGAAGCATCAACACATGAGTTGGGAGTTTTCTCAATGATGCATTGTATCTTATCTATGTAAGTTTTAGAAGCTCCTCTTTTATTACTTTTAGGCTCACTATCCTCCTCAAATAAGTTTTCAGGAACAATCCAATCAAAATTCTTTTCTAGTGCCTCATGCATTCCTATGAGCTTATAAGGTATTGGTACTTTAGTCTCCCCCTCACAATTGGCTTCATTAGTGTACTTTAGCCTATCTTTTTCCATCCTTTCAA
Organism: Lolium rigidum; assembly: GCF_022539505.1. Lineage (NCBI taxonomy): Eukaryota > Viridiplantae > Streptophyta > Magnoliopsida > Poales > Poaceae > Lolium > Lolium rigidum. Next base: position 186,423,461 of record NC_061512.1, on the reverse strand, counting down.
GGGTATTTGCAACATTGATATAAAATCCAAGCATCTTATGTTGAATAAAGACTTTCCTAGCTTCCCTAGCTACATCACCAAATTCTTTAAGAAGGGTTTCTAAAACAAAATCTTTCTTATCTCCTTCTTCCATATTATGGAGTGTAAGAAACATATGTTGCATTATAGGATTAAGATTAACAAATCTAGCTTCCAACATGTGCACTAAAGAGGCAGTAGCAATTTCATAATTAGGAGCAAGTTCCACCAAGGATCTATCTTCAAAATCTTTAACCTTACTAACATGATTGAGCTTTCAGGGCCCATGTTGCATCTTTTGGACGTCAGGCCTCTCCAGGTGAGCTTCCAGGGCCCATGTTACTTCTCCCGATGAAAAAAGTGACGCTCCAAAAATCCCAAGTCAATTTGACTCCGTATAGGTCTCTGAAAGTAAAAAAATACACAAAACAGGGTTTTCCTATTCTACAGTGTTATAACCCTAATAAAGAGGATCATTGGTAAATCTCCATAAATCATTGTGAAACATGGTATTATCATCTTATATGTTTCAAATATGTGGAAATTAAATATGATAAAGGACAAAGTTCATGTATGCATTTTACATGCATCAGTATGCATGGGCATCCGCAAGATTATTCTTTCGTCATCTTCTCCCTGCAAAATAATAGTTCTCTCTTGGGCAGCCGTGCCCTTCTTAAATTCAACAAACGTAGGTATTTTCCATGTAGTTGGTTTTACAATAATTAAGCATACCAATGATTGAACTTTTAAATTTAGAAGCTACAGGGAAAGTTTCATGTTCACAAATGAAGGTGTCTAATTCAGAGGCTGCCATATAAATAACAAATTGCTCTAGCTGTTCCATCCCTAGATGTGCATAATGACACCTATGATAAGATGCAATAACATATTCTTCATGGGATCTACATTGAAATTCAAAGTGTCTAAAATCTTGTTCTCAGAGCAACAATTTTTATCTTCATGATAGTCAAGCAACTCAATAGCGATATAATTTAAAATTTTCAAGCAATGTTCTAATAATATCCCTTCTTGTGATTCTCTATGTTTCTTACCAATCTTAGTAGCATTCAAGTACATAAGCAAAGTGTCATAAATATTCATACTTGTGCTCATAACATGAGTATTTTTGGTATTGCCCATTTTATAAAATAAAAGTACTAAAAGTAAACTAGCAATGCAAACAAGAATAGAAGCTTAGCGCTACACTCCCTGGCAACGACGCTAGAAAATTATCTTGATAACCCCCAAGTGTAGGGGATCACCGCAGTATAATTTGGTAAGTTTTTGAGTGTCGAACCGACGAGGAGCTGAAGGTAAACTATCTATTCTCTAAATCCCTATAACCCACTTATATGGCCTTTTATGCAAAGCTAGGAGATATGATGTGTGTGTGTGTGTAGAGGTTTTACTAGATACCATGAGTGCTGAAAATAAAATGCAGGAAATAAAATGCAAGACAAGTAAAGTGAAATAAAGTAAAATGCAACGAGATGAAGGAAATTGAAGTGGAGTAACTCAAGAGAGCAAGTGTTCAGGCAAATTGCTATTTCATTCATGTGGTTGTCACAATTAGTGAAGCTCGTTATAGTCTTTTGTGTTTTTTTCTATAGAGGGGCCATAGATAGGTGTAGCCATGGACATGAGCAAGTACACCCCTAGTGATTGATCCTAAGGCCATTGTCATGATCAAACAAAGGAATATCAAGACATGAAGTACAACCACTAATGTAAGTTTTAAAGGTTCCCATAATTGGACTTCCGCTAACATGCATCTAAGAATCACGACAAGGTTTATGTCGCTCCCGCTATCTCTCACCCTATCAACATGCAACAGTGACAACCTTATGCATCCCCCCGACATATGTGTGCACTCATATATCAGTACAAAAGATCATCATAGAATATAACAAATACTTGTATGCAACCAACAACAAACTATATAACAATTGCCATGAACAATTCACTACTCAAACATCAACATAGAGATACAATAGATCATGAGAAAACAATATAATGCATCATACATCATGTTTGCCAAGAGATTACAAAGGGGGATGATGAAGAGTTGTTGTATATGTTGATGAAGATGATGAAGATGGTGTTGATGCCTTCACCGGAGGAAGGTGGAGTCCATCGGAGGCGATTTCGGTAGCTTTTCCCCCTCCGATCTCCACCGGAGGCGGCCTGCTGACTCTCGGTTTATGTGTTTTTGATATACGCTGCCATCGCCTCGACGAAGCCGCCCGGGGGTCGTATGTATAGTAGTTTTTAGGGCAAAACAAGTCGGTTCGCGAAAGACTGAGTCGAATCGGACGGACGAGGTGCAAACGACCCTAGGTGGCGCGCCCAAAGGGGGAGGGCGCACCACCTAGCATCGTTCCCAGCTTGTTGACCTCCTATCCCACCTTATCTTATTTTGTTCGTCTCAAAAATTCCGAAGCGTGGCCCTGACCTTGCCCTTCTTGGAGTCCCGTAGCTCCTGCAATGTCAAAAACACTAAAAGTGGCGTTTCCAAACAGAATTAGAACCGGAGGAGGGAAGATTGTTTAGAAATCCTCTAAAACATCATAAAACATGGAATAACATTATATAAGATGCAAATATGTGGTAATATCTTGCAGTAAATTGCAAATTTCATGTATGCATTTTACATGCATCATGCGCCACTGCTACTTTTTTTCTTTTTTAAAAAAATTCTACTTGAAATCTAAAACCTGAAAAAATTCCTATTTCCTTTTCGAGTTTTTAGAATCTAAAAAATTTCTAAACACCCGTAAGGGGCTGAAATCAGATATGAAACTTTGCGTAGATACATTTTCATATAAAAAAAGATTTTCAGCAGAGCCGTATGCAACCAGAAATCCCCTTTTACCGAAACATGACGGCATGTTGCAAAAAAAGTTAAAACTCATGTTTGTTAATGCTCATTAATAATAGATGCAATAATACATGGGCATCTCTAAGGATTGTATTTTAGTGGCGCACCAATTGCCCAAACGTTTCAATGTACAGGTGCGCCAATGCTACCTTAGATAGCACTGACGCACCATTAAGGGGTGCGCCACTGGTAAGCTTGGGTGAGGGGTGAACCATGGAAGATCTTTAGTGGTGGCGCACTACTAGGCCGGTGCGCCACACCTAACTTTCCTACCGGTGAAGCACCACTTTGTGGTGCGCCACTGCTAGCAATCTACGACTAGATCTTTTTCTAGTAGTGGTTAGCCAAAATAAAGCCAGGCCGCTGGGGCTACCCTGACCCAAATGGACATACTCGTCAATGAGACTAATTTGATGTTTACGGCCTGATCCAAACGAATGCGGATGGATGCTTTTGTTGTCCGTTTTGTGTCTTATACCTCGTCCATGCACATGTACTCGTTGGCCACTTGACGAGTCAAATGATCTCAGAGTGACTAGAATAAGAATGTAAGTACGCAGTCGCGAAAGCCAAAGTCCCTCCTCAAATTTCTAAAACTACTTATAGCGAGACTAACATAGGTAGTAACATCACACATTTCAAGATATTTTGGTGACATGGTATGATAATAAATGAAGAAATAGACTGAGGTGGTAACTAGCTATTTTACCATAACATCACACTTTCCAACAAGATGAGTCTACAAACTACTGTTCCGGATTCCAAGAGTAACAAATATAACCTTGCATGATACCATGATCATAGTGGGAGTAATTTCACTACTACCCTGGCGGCGTGTGGGAGTATCATAGACTGCTCATAGTGGGAGTAACATAGGTAGTAACATCACACATATCAAGGCATTTTGATGACATGGCATACTAATAAATGAAGAAAGAGAGTGAGGTGGTAACTAGCTATGTTACCATAACATCACACATCTCAAAGCAATATGAGTCTACAACATAATTAATAATACATTGCATGACACCACATCTAAGTTACTACCCACTATGAAGGTAGTAACTTAGACTAGTAACATAACATATGTTACTAGTCTAAGTTACTCAGCCTAAGTAGTAACTAAGTGTCCAACTCATCAAATTTGCTTACGTGGCATCTTCTTTCCAAGATATTCGGTCCAATCCAGTGACAACCCTGTCTGGGATTATTATGTCATCCCCGCAGTCCAAAACAAACATGCAGGCGTGGATACATACCACAAGTTGACCCATCCTATATACTACTATAACCTCAAACCCAAGGCTCCATTGATCAAAGCATTGCATGCATAAATATTGGAAATGTAGCGCCAGCTTGTCTCTAAATCCTCGATCTTAGGGGTGAACTTCTCTCCTTTGTTAGGTCACTTTTACATAAATGGTCATCTCTGACCACACAGAGCTCATGGTTCATCGTACTACCGCCTGAGAGAAATCCCTTGCCTGGCTCGGCTGTCTCAGATGATGCGGTGACGTCTATGGGCGTCGCTAACCTTCTTAGAGGGAATCGTCACTGTGCTGGTTCCGTCAAGCTCTGAGGTAAAGCTTAGGTTTGTCCTACCAGACCGAACAATGGCGGCATGCATGTGGTGTTGTCTACCTCCTTGGAGGCACTGTTCTGGATCCATATCCGTAGGGAAAATCTTGGAGGTTTGGCGGTGTTGGGCCATCATGTAGGCTTTCCATGTCGGGTCATTTGATTCAGGGGAAACCCTAGACCTTGGTCTCTATGGACGGGCTATGATGGCGTCCGACGCCATCCTCCCTCCCGAGGAGTGATACTCCCAAAGCCAAAGTCCCTCCTCAAATTTCTAAAACTACTCATAGTGAGAGTAACATAGGTAGTAACATCACACATTTCAAGACATTTTGGTGACATGGTATGATAATAAATGAAGAAATAGACTGAGGTGGTAACTAGCTATTTTACCATAACATCACACTTTCCAACATAAGATGAGTCTACAAACTACTGTTCCGGATTCCAAGAGTAACAAATATGACCTTGCATGATACCATCCATTTGTTAGACTACTCAGACTAGTCACAATGGGAACTATCATACACTACTATCATGCACATGATACTAGTTTATGATACTACCCTCACAATGCATAGTATCATAACATAGTATCATAGTATTTTCATATTTAATGTTTTGTAGAATCTCAATGCAAATGTGTGTACATGATGTGTTTATCATTAAGTTTTTTAGTTTTACGTGCTATGATACTGTATCATATTATGATACCACTCTTATCTCTCACCTCATTAATTGGTGCGCCACATCAGATTTTTGCCAACATGGCATGCATGATACTACTTATGATACTTCCATTGTGGTTGTCACGAGCTAGTTGGTGATGTGTTGTCATCTTATTTGGCGGCTTTGCTTTGTATGTTTGTTGGTAAGCTTTATGCCACTCTTTGTTAATAAATAAAATAAATGACGTATTGTGTAGAGGCCAGGTAGCTCCCCTATTCGTTTTTTTTAAAGAATGCATACCTTTCCTCTATTTTTTTTGCGAAAACATACCTTTGCTCTATTAAAAGACGAAAACTTGCCTACAACTTTGGAGAGATTCTCTGAACTCCAAGGGAGATGTCCATGCTAGGGAATTATCATAATGAACTTCTTAATGATGGTTATATATGCGAGAATATTGAGGAGTCGGAGTAGGTGGCTAAATAGCATTGATCTAGTTTGGGTGAGTTTGGCCTTGCGAAGTTGCGGGGGACTATAATAAAATATGCAGAGAGCAACACAATTCAGCCATTGCAAACTGAGCCTTTGCCACGTTCCTAAAAAAACTGAGCCTAAGCCACGTAAACAATAGGCCACTCTTTCGATCTGTGGTTGTCTACCAAATTCAGATCAAAGGAGAAAAAAATATATCTAAAAAAGGACATGAGATGGATCAAGATCGAGGTGGGTTCATGGCTTGTGTTTGTCACCCAGAGTGCATGCATGCATACAGGTTCACATTTATGACATGTTAAGAGCCAGCGCTTCATGCATGCAGATCCTACATATCCTATCGATCATCTTAAAAGGCCCTGCAGGCTGCATGCACTACATGCTTATGCAATGCCTTTGGATCAATCGATCGATCAATCGATCACCAACATGGTACATGCATTGCCTAATGATGTATAGATCTCCATGCTTGCTAGCTGCAGCGGTTGCTACATTGAACACACAGAAATACTGGCGCACATATGGTTGCTACAGCGCGAGTTCCATGCATACAGACTGTGGGATCTCTGTCTCATACTGTTCGTCGTGATTGTCCACAGCCTAGCAAAGCTACTTATCTGAGCCATGCATTCACCCCCGGCATCCGGCAAAGGCCCCCTTTTCTTTTGCAAATAGAAAATTAAGTCGAGGAGATCTGGAATGCAGCAGTCCGATTCTATAGGAGATCTAGAATGAACATGTGAAACGGCATGGGATCCCGCTTCTAAAGTTATCTTTCAATCAATAAGTCAAATTTTAAATGGAAAATTAAAAGTAAATGACTAAAAAGTGAGATATAAGTGAATCACAATTGCATCCCTTTGAAACAGTATGAAAATAAGAAGTGCAACATAAATGTGCTGAGCGGATATGATCCACCATAAATGGTTTTCAGTATGTATAGTTCGTTGAAATACAAAGGTTCGCCTCAAATAAAACATGAGAGACCGCAAGAACATCGGTTTTCTTATTTGAAAGGGAGGCAAGAGCCCTAACCTCTGCATCGATCGATGCATGCGGTAATTTATTACTTTATTGTAAAGTTGAAGTCTTACAAAAAATGACATCATGATTCACACATGATCGATACATATGTATCAACCATGTAAAAAAGAGAGACCATGAAACGGCTCAGCATCATCATGTTAATCACTTAATCTATGATCAAAACTCCAGCTGCACATATTATCACCCATTGAATACTTTTTAAATGAAAGACAATACTGAATCATAATTAGCATCACACTTATGCAAAAAGGAGCTTACGACACAGGTCTTTACATAGCTACGATGCATACAACCATACAAACAAAAGAAGAACACACAATTGATGCAATACAAGTATGTAGAGAACTCGTATCAAGGGGCTGTTCATGGACTATATTGTTATCCATGTGGGTTTAAAATATCCCTTGCCCCTGGTCTAAGTGTATAGACCTCCATAAACAGTCGTTAGTTCTCTATTTGTTAAAGAGACGGCAACGAACAAATTAAACGGGTACACTGGTAAATAGGGGAGGGGATTTTCTGACAATTGCTAATTGATTCACGTGGTCATATAATCATGTAGAGAAATACACAGATGGAAAACCAGAGAAGGTGAATTCTTGGAAGTTTATTTTTGCAAAATATTAGCGTTTATCCAATGACCTTTTCCTATCCTACCAGTTAAATTAACGAGACATAAAAGTAACTCTTGGTGCTTCTGTGCCTATCTAAACAATGAATATCTGAATAAAGGGCCGTTCACAAGTGATGGAGACGGTAGTAATTAAGAATAAGAAACACGTGGCCATGGAGCATATGTTGACAGGTTCGTCCGGTCTAACTCAAGGCAATAACCTTTTAACTCACCACTGTTTATGACCTGTACTATCGAGCCTCTGCTAGCCCCATCTGACTTGACGACGCAATAGTACAGTGATCAAGTTGTTGACATGCACTCGTCGAGTAGCTATTAGCTAGCTAGCTGGAATTAAGGAAAAGATGGTGCTTTCCTACATGATTGTCTATTTCGTCCAAAGGTCCATCGAACCTACACCATCTGATGACGTGTGGTACTAATCAACCAGAGAATGAGTCGCCCAGGAAACAGTGCATTGTTCTTTTAAGGTGGTTCAAGGGATGTTGCTTCCTATATATGTTCTTTTGTCTCTTTTATTTGAGAGTATATTTTCTAAGTGCAGAACAGTTGGACGTAACCAATCACACTATATTAACGTCACTTTTTTGAATAGAAACAACCTCTAATTTATATGATAACTCAGCAAGCAAAGTACAAGAATGCCGTGCTTCAGCAAGAAAACGATAGCAATTCAGTTTGCGGTTATGGACCGGCACTTCACTGAGGTAGAGAGAGGAGGCGGTCCAAAAACCGATCTAGGATTCGGTCCCACTCGCACATGTTTCTTTCGGATGGCACGGTGTGCATTTTCTGAATATCACCCAATTTTTCGTGTTTGGTTTACCATCGCACACATTTGAACATAGTTAATTGTTTGCAAATGTCATTTGTCAACTAGCAGATTAGGCTGCAGCTAATAGCTGTACATGCAGAACATTGCTAATAGCTCCGGCCCCAGCTAACAATAATCCATATATCATTTAAAATTTTCGCCTAAAATAGTACTTTCTCTGGCCAAATTGATTGGGGCAGCTTGTGGCATTTAATTTGGACCGAAGTGAGTAGCACATTTCAATAGCGTTTCATCACCTACACACATGTATATATACATTGTGAGAAAGTTTTCAAGTACTAACTAGAGCCGAAGGGAGTAGCACATTTAGATTTATTGGCTATTTCTTAAACGGGTAGACGCGATTTCTCGCAAAGTCTTTTAAACCGTATATCAGGAAATATAGAATTTACGTGGATTTCTTGTCCGCCTCGTGGAAGATCCGGAGGTATATTACTTGGCATCATGATAGACACCATGGACGTGTTGGCTAGTTCGCAGGGGAAATTTCACATTAAACTCCACATACGTAATAAAGCTGACAATTTCACGTGGAGTCTTGTTGCCGGCCCAGGAGGATTCCAAGTCTGCTTTTTCATGAGATGGTGAACCTTGCAAAGGATAATCTAAACCCAATGATCATTGCGGGAGAGGGGGGATTTAATTTGCTAAGGTTCCCTTTTGAGAAGAGTAGAGGCCGATTTGACAATCATTGGCCTTTTCTATTCCATGTGGTCATTGATAGCTTGGACTTAAGAGAGGTCTCTATGATTGGAAGACAGTTTACTTGGGCTAATAACCTTCCCGAACCTACATACGAAAAGCTAGACCGAGTACTCATGGATACTGATTGAGAATCTAAGTACCCAATGGTGTCTATGCCGGCTCTAGAATGCATTGTAGGTTTCTCGGACCATGCTCCCATCTTATTGACTACTGGATTGCCTAGAACACCATCTACTCGCTGGTTCAAGTTTGAACTTGGTTGGTTACAACCAGAGGGTTTTCAGGATATGGTCAATAAAGTTTGGGAAAGACATCAAACACCTTTATGGTTGGGCTCTCCACACAACAAGTTTACTTAGAAAAGAAAAACAACGACTTTCATCTATCATAAATGACCTCGAAGCTTGTGCAGAAATCCGCCCGCTGACCGCACATGAGATTAAGCTCAAAAGACAATCAAATGCTGATGTAGCAAAACTCTTGCGTGAGGAGGAGCTTAAATGTCATCAGATATCTAAAGTTCAATTTATTCTTGAAGGGGTTCGAATACAAGGTACTTTCATAGTATTGCCAATGGCAGACAATGGAAGAAACACGTTCGTTCTCTTGTACAAGAAGAAGGTATGATTGAGGCCATCAACAACTAAAGTCGTATATTACTAATTATTATAAATCTTTGCTTGGCACATGATATTTACGCATGCTTCTATTCTTGTAGACAGTGTTGGGCCTCCAAGTGCAGAGGTTTGTCGAACAGCAATAAGTTTCCCTTAAGTGGATCACCCAAGGTTTATCGAACTCAGGGATGTAGAGGTCAAAGATATCCCTCTCAAGCAACCCTGCAATTACGATACAAGAAGTCTCTTGTGTCCCCAACACACCCAATACACTTGTCAGGTGTATAGGTGCACTAGTTCGGCGAAGAGATAGTAAAATGCAAGTGATATGGATGAATACGAGTGGTAATAATAATCTGAAAGAAATATGGCAGCAAGTAACCATGCAATAAAATAGTAAATAAACGGTGATTCGATGTTTGGAAACAAGGCCTACGGATCATACTTTCACTAGTGGTCACTCTCAACAATGATACCGTAAAGGAATATAAATATAAGCACTTCACTATGCTACTCTGAACTACTCTCCGGTTGGATAACGAACACTAATTCGCCGTGTAGGGCTGCAAAAGCAAACCTTAAAGATGTATTCCCAAGTACTAATGAACACCCGACTATGTCACTTTGAGCATTCATAGGAGGTACTAACACACCACAATTTCATAGAGACATCCAACTCAAATCATAATTCACTGAACAAGTATTCTGTGAAATATAGCCTAAGAGACCCACACGGTGCACACACCGTCACCTTTACACACGTGGGACAAGGAGTCTCCGGAGAACACATAAGTAAAATCCACTTGAATAGCATAACGACATCTAGATTACAAAGCTCATGGTCACATAAATATCACACTATGGGAGAGAGAGATAAACCACATAGCTACCGGTAGAGCCTTCAGCCCCGGGGGAGAACTACTCACTCCTCATCGTGGGAGTCAGCAACGGCGATGGAGATGGCGGTGGAGTCGATGGAGATGGCTCCGAGGGCAATTCCCTGTCCCGGCAGGGTGCCGGAAAAGAGACTTTTGTCCCCTGAATCTTGTCTGCGACGGCGACGGAGCTACGAAACTTTTCATGGGCGGAGGCTTGTATATCCAGGGTTTTCCCGAGAAGATATATAAATAGGCGGAGGAATTAGGTCGGTGGGGTGTCTGGTGGCCCCAGACCACCCCTAGGCACGGGCAAGGTCCATGTCGCGCCTAGGGTAGGTTTGGCCACCCTATGGCCCTCCTCCGCCTCTGCTATGGACTCCGTCTTCACTCCAGGAAAAATAGGAACTTTGGCTTTTGTTTCGTCCAATTCCGAGAATATTTCTTGTACAACTTTTCTGAAATACAAAAACAGCAGAAACAGGGAACTGGCACTGTGACATCTTGTCAGTAGGTTAGTGTCAGAAAATGAATAAAAGTGCCACGAAGTGTAAAGAAAACATAAAGGAATTGGTGTAAAACAAGCATGTAGCATAAAAAATTATAGATACATTTGCAACTTATCAACGTCCCCAAGCTTAACTCCTGCTCGTCCTCGAGTAGGTAAGTGACAACAAAAATAATTTTTGAGGTGACATGACGCCAACACAATCTTGATCAAGTTATTGTAAAGCATTGTGAGCTGAGATCTAAGTACTCTAAACATAGGCATGATAGATATAATTCAATAGAACTTAGCAAATATGTTATAACATGAAGAGTAACTCAAACAAAAGATCATGAATAATAGTGCATTGAAAGCAACTGTTTGTTTATGAGCATAGAGTAAACATAACAAAGTGGTACTCAACATACCCTTTATGGAGTAGCAAAACATAAATGTTAGGACACCTTTAAAGTTCAAAGAGTGACTAGATACAAGTAATTTGAGAGCAAGTAATAGCACAATCATGAATCAATCAATAATAATTTTGGGACTATGCACATTGCACTAATTAAGAATGACAATTTTGCTCTCTTAATTGGTGCATAAAGTAGAAGATGAAGACTCAACATAAAAGTAAAAGAGAGACTCTTTGCAGAGTAAGAAAGATAAACAAGTTTTATAAACCTTCCAAAAATTATGGTACTTATTATCTTTGAGCTCTCATTCCTCCTATCATAAGCATCTTGAATGGTTAAAGTTAATGTGAGTCAAAAATGAGCTATATGCTTGCAAATCACAAGTTGAAAATCTCATGCCCCTTGAATGTGAGTACCTAAACCTCATGCTACTCAACTTAGGTCCCAAATAAGTTCTTGTTATTGTAAGTATACATGTATCATTGAGAACCGCCAACGGGGTACCTCTTGCCCGATGATATGGAGGTACTCTTGTAGGAGAAATCCCATGCCAAAATGACAAGACAAACAGACAGTGAGCATCTCAGCAATTTTTTATTTACTATGAGTATAGGTTTTTATTGCAAATGCTTCATAGAATGCTCACTATGGCTTAGCTGTAAATTTCCACCATGAATGATGCATGGCTTAGATTAGCGGCCCAGGCGTTTCTATAACTCATATACAAACTCCATGGACTTATAAGTTTCCATTTTATTTCGCACCGCTAGGCATTCATAAACAAAAGAACATGACATCAACTAATTATAAGTGCAATGTCAAAAGTGTTCCCCATGATAGTATGGTTCTACTAACTCCCAACTCGCAATTTGCAAACATATAAACTTCATAAGATAAGCACAATGATCAAATTTATTAAGTGCAAGAAAGTAAATATGCCATCAAGTTCGTGAGAGCTTTACTGACCAATTTTCTCATGCCAAAATTTAATTTGGAAGATAAATAAAAACATGATGAATTACTTGGAATAGAAATAATGCTACTAGGTAGATATTGTGGACAAAATTGGAAAAATTTGGTTAATGATGGTTGGATGCACGAGTAGAGATCATACTCAGCACAGGCGAAAGCTAGCAAAATACTGGAAGCGGCCAACTAAGAGAGCAATAATGAACATAATCATGCATAGTGACAAAACATTATCAATAAAAGCATAAAGTGATATTACAAGTCAAAAACTAAATGATCATAGAGGCTTTAGTTGACTGGTTATAGTCAAAACATGGTATAAGCATGCGCCAAGTCAACCCAATAAAGCATCAAAGGAGAATACCACAATATATATTATGCTTTTATGATGGAAACAACACATGATTCTTTCAATGACACATTATGCACTCTCATCCATTTGAAACAAGTCATGCTACAACAATACATACTAAGCATATGACAAGAATAACATCCAACATGACATGCCAAAGTCTATGCCACAGTCTACACAAGCTTCCTTTTGCATCACTATAGTCATGAAATATTTTACTCGTAACCAACACCAATCAACTTATTTGAAATAGCTCTCAGAGATGAAATTCATTATGGACCAGAGAGATAATCATAAATAAATAAAGAATACTAACAAGCTCTAAATAAAATTAGAATTGAAAACCAAGAGCTAAACGCGGTACTAGAAAAGTAGAACACTCGCAAAACAATAAAAGTGAAAACTAGAGCGTTCTATGCAATTAAAACGGAACGTGCCTCGCTCCCACACAAGAATACTAGAATCCAACTATATGCTACAACAAACAAAACTAAACTAAACTGAAAACAAAAATAAAGACGCTCCAAGAACAACACATAGTATATGAAGCAATAAAAATATAGCGTCTAGAAAGATGACCTTATGCTTTGTTGATGGAGAAGGGGATGCCTTGGGAGAGGCACTCCTTATAGCATCTACACCGACCACCGGCCAAAAATGAAATCACCTCCAAGCCACGGCCCTAGTACCATGTCATTTTCTAACATAGTGCAGTAAACTTCCCAACACTCTGATGCTTTCCCCAAATCATGGGGGCCATTTCTGGAGTACCATGTAGGATATCAATAGGCGGGTACCACATACTAGCGACCTAGGCATTAATTCCCCATCCCACCCTCCTCTTTCGTGTGTTTGTCTCATATCCGACCCTCTGAGTTGCCGCCGCCTACCCGTTTCAACACTGATTGTTCACAACGCCTCTCTGACAAATATGACAGGTCTCTGCCGATGTGGTTGCCGCTCTCGTTTGAAAGCCACAAATTCTCCTTGGGTCCATCCATTGGCAGCTTGTACCGCAAAACTCTTGCCACCGCTTCCAATAACGGCCATCTGACTGATTTACCAGCTGTACTGATGATGCAGTGGCAAATGCTCTTTTGCCAAGCCAGTCAGTTCGTTTAGGATTCCATGCCCTTTCCGAAGGCCCAATATAGTTGCTTGGACCGACAAGACAATCTCCAAATGTTTGTCATTCTTTCATACCACCTGGTAGCTATGATATCATTCATGCACAAGTAGAACCAGCAGCCGAAATAATACACATAGAGAATTCTTACGTAAAATTGAGGGTGACATTGGGGGCAATGCACGCTTGCACCTTGGAGGCATGAGTATCAGACACGACCACATTGACATGCCCGACGCGTCAGACACACCTTGACCAGCTACATGATCGGCCCAACTGCAAAGGGTCTTCATTGCCAACCTATATAATATGATAGAAAAGAGTATACTCCCTTCGATTCATAATAAGTGTTGGGATTTTAGTTTAAATTAGTTTGAATTTAAAATAAAGCCCCGTTACTTATATTGGATCGGGATGAGTAGATGAATTGTGGAATTTAGCAAGGTGATACTACCAAAATAAGCAAGATTTCAGTTGTCTCTCGGGTATCAACACGACCTATGACAAACTAGAAATCGACGGTGTATCGAAGTAAAAGCACCCCATGTTTTTACAGCTGATTCATGTCAATGATCACAATGAAGCATCACATGCATGACAAAAGGAAGATGTACATACGTACGTGCACAATAAAATGGAGTATGTACATGCATACTCCTCGGCCTAGTGCACCCAGATGGGCTTCATCGCCGCCCTAGTACGGAGGAGATCGGCGACGACGGGTGGTGGTGGTGGTGGTGCTAAGGTGAGCTAGTTAGGTTTGGCTTCAACAGGGAGGAAAGATCGAAGCCTGGTCAAAACAATCTCAGATGGGCAAGGACACGTACGCGCGTAGCACAACCGCATTTTTTTCTACCGGTGGGCCCCGTGAAAACGACATGCAAAGCAACCAGGGGCGCCCTCAACCCTGGGAGCTTAGTGCTCTTAAGAGATGACAAGGGAGTACTTGGACGTTCTTAGACATAAAAGCAAGCAGGTTAAACTTCCATGAGAGGACCACATTGGTAAAATGAGGAGTAACCATTTAGTTCTACTTCTACAGAAAAGTCCATTCGGGTGGCAATCGTTCATTGCCATTTGGTTGATGTACTTGGCACTTGAAATAACTAGGCACCGACGAATGTGCTCTTCAAACATCAGCTAGCTTGGAAATGTTACAAGTAAATGCTATGTGTACACAACTGCAAGTAAATGCTATGTGTACACGATTGCAAGCATGCATGAGTCAAGTACTACCTCGAAATAATATCGATTTTCAGATAGTCAGTGTACAACCAGCAACTAGCTAGTACTCATTGTTCATAACCATTGTTCAAAAACTAGACCGAATCAACGATTAATAGGCCGATTAATCGCTACTAGGGGCTTAACCATGTCGATTACCCGATTAATTGCTTTGACAACCCGATTACTAGGAATATTCCCGATTAGTTAGTCCACTTTGATCAATAAAGTTGCAGAATTTTCAACATGGATTGCCTGTCCAGCCACTTCCCCGTCCAAATCAAGTAGGTTTTGGAAGCTTCAACTCGATTCTCGCCTCCGAGAGCTCGATTCCCGCCGTCGTTGGACAATTGATCACCATTTCCAACCAGACCTTGCATACAAGATCTTGACCGCCTTGAGGAGCTTGACGAAGAGCTCCAGTATGCCTTCAAATAGGGTAGGTGATTTAGGTGCAGGAGGGGCAGTACCCTGGGTAGGTGGTGGGAGAAGAAAAACTTCAGAAGGCTAAGGTGGAGAAGCAAAAGGAAGGGACATGGTGGCGGTTGATGGATTCTTTGTCGCTCATGACCTAGAAGATTACGTCACAGAGGAGAAGCGTACATGTTTTAATGGGATTTGGGGCTCTAGAAAAGTTGGGCAGGCATATAGAGACACATATACTATTTGTTTCTTTCTAATATAGACGTGTTTTAGCTACTAATTTTTGTAGGTTGTACCGATTAATAGCCGACCGATTAAAGCAGTTAATCATCTGAGTTCCGGATATTCAGTACTCCCAAGCTGACCGAGCAGTTAATGATTACCGATTTTCTTACTAAAACCTTGAACATAATTTTTAATAATGAAGGTTGGTTTATCGAAGCCAATTTTCAATGAATCGCAACCTATATTATCAATTGAAGAAATATATGTGTCGTTCCGTGCAAAGTTAAGTTTTTCCCGGACCATCATTGCTCAAGAAAGGGCCTGCACTGTCATTTTAAGAACATAAAATTTGTTGATGTGCTATCTTCACTACATATTCATATGCATCTTCATACAAACCGCTTAATCCTTTACACCTAATTAATTATTATGGTTTGCACCTAATCAATTAAATGGCGCTCATGTGAAACAGAGGGGGTACATTCTAATATGTTTAGGGCACTTATCATTCCCCATGTAAGTGACATGATCGAAGTATAAGCATAACCTAAGCGGTCACGGTTGTATTTGATGAAGTTTAGAGATGGGGAGAAGAGAGGGGGGCACCGAAGTAAAAGTGTTTGATGAGTGGCAAGTTTGTACGCGCGGTAAGATGGCAATGATCAAGAATTCCCTAAATGGTGCATCCCTCACTACGGAAAAAACAGGGGCTGCCGTGTAGCAAATCACTTCCGTGAGCCCACGCACGGCATTGCCGTGCGCACCGAGCAGAACACACGGCAAAGAAAAAGATCACGACAACATCTGATGGGAGTGCACGGCAAAGAAACCATCCACGGCAAAGTCTGAAGATAGCGCACGACAAAGAAACCAGCACGGCGATGGCCCAACACAGCTCACGGCAAAGATTCCGTGCACGACAAAGGCGTTGGGCATTTCCTTGCCTCACCCTTTGCCGTGCGTGCAGTTGGGATGCATGACAAAGCAGCCTTTGCCGTGCGTTTTGCCTTTGTCGTGTGCCATATGACATTTCATTTGTTTTTCTTCCTATTTTATTTCATCTAATACTTATATTTATTTTTTAATTAGTTTTACTTTTTGATGACTATTTATTAGTGTTACTTAAGTCAATGTGTATATACCCATACTATTTGCAATACAAAAGTACTCTCCATCTTCATCCCCCCACATATATCAGGGTTTCGGAGCAATCCGCGCTTCGGAAAATCTGCTAAGTGTTATCGCCCAAATATGAGAAATGTCACACCGGGTAGCTTTTTTTTTTGCACCATTACACCTTCCACCACACGTTCACACATATCATAGGTCCATATGCAAGATTTTGCGGGATTTCGGTGCTCCGGCGGTCGTTCCCCCCTCCTCCCCCAAAAACAGCGGTATGTGTGCCCCGATGGGTCTCCCCCCCTAGATTTCTCCGCTCGAGGTTCCACCAATGTACTTTTTATTTTTTTTTAGGTTTGTTTAGGATATATACACATGGAAAACCAAGCTTGGGACCCTTTGGCACATGGTAGCCTCCGGCATACCCGCAGCTAGGCATTATCACATGAGCTGCCTTGATCTACTGGTTAGGGTTAGATTTAGGGTTAGGGTTAGGATTTTGGGTTAGGGTTAGGGTTTAGGGTTAGGGTTAGGATATGGTTTTGCAGCTCCCGTGTCAGCAGCTACAGTTGCATTACTCGAAGCCTCCCCAGTTTAGGGTTTAGGGTTTAGGGGAGCTATTTTTGCACCATTACACCTACCACCACACTTTCAAACATATCATGGGTCCACATGCAAGATTTGGTGGGGTTTCGGTGCTCCGACGGTCATTCTCCCCCTCCTCCCCCAAAACATCGGTATGTGTGCCCTGGTGGGTCCAACCCCCTAGATTTTGTCTGCGCGAGGTTCCACCAATGTACTTTTTCATTGTTTTAGGTTTATTTGGGACATATACACATGGAAAGCCAAGCTTGGGACCCTTTGGCACATGGTAGCCTCCAGTTATATATATACCCGCATCCATTATCACATGACTCACCCTTCTCGGCAACTTGTTCTTGAAGACAATCTTCAAAAGTGGGCATATATACCAAGCTTCCCATCAAATTCTGGTGGTAAGCAGATATCATCCATCGTGTTGTCTTCAACAAGGTAGTCCACATGCGTTGACGGCACTTAGGCACATTATTCCAAGAAGAACTGCCTTGATCTAGTCGTTAGGGTTAGGATTTACGATTAGGGTTAGGGTTTAGGGTTAGGGTAAGGATTTAGGGTCAGATTTAGGGTTAGGGTTAGGTTTTAGGATTCGGGTTTAGAATTTAAGGTGTTGCCGCTCCTGTGTCAGCACGTGTAGTTAATGGTTAAGGGTCTAGGGGTTTAGGGCTCGAAGCCTCCCCAATTTATGATGTAGGGGAGCTACTTTTGCACCATTACACATTCCACCACACTTTCACACGTATCATAGGTCCACATGCAAGATTTGGTGGGATTCTGGTGCTCCGGCGGTCGTTCTCCCCCTCCTCTGTCCAAAAAAAAACGGTATGTGTGCCCTGGCGGGTCTACCCCCTAGATTTCTCCGTGTGAGGTTCCACCAATGTACTTTTTAATTTTTTTTAGTTTTGTTTAGGACATATACAAATGGAAAACCAAGCTTGGGACCCTTTGGCACATGGTAGCCGCCGGCATACCCGCAGCTAGCCCTTATCACATGAACTGCCTTGATCTACTGGTTAGGGTTAGGTTTAGGGTTTAGGGTTAGTGTTAGTATTTAGGGTTAGGGTTAGGGTTTTGGGTCAGGGTTATGATTTAGGGTTAGGGTTAGGGTTTAGGGTTAGGGTTAGGGCTTAGCGTTTAGGATTTTGTAGCTTCCGTGTCAGCTGCTGCAGTTGCATTACTCGAAGCCTCCCCAGTTTAGGGTTTAGGCTTTAAGGGAGCTTTTTTTGCACCATTACACCTTCCACCACACTTTCACACATAGAATAGGTCCACATGAAAGATTTGGTGGGGTTCCGGTGCTCCGGCGGTTATTCTCTCCCTCCTCCCCCCAAAACATCGGTATATGTGCCGCGGTGCGTCCAACCCCCTAGATTTCTCCATGCGAGGGTTTAGGGTTAAGGTTATGATTTAGGGTTAGAGTTAGGATTAGGGTTATGGTTTAGGGTTAGGGTTACATTCGTTGTAAGCATCACGCTCAGCCTTTGGGTTCCGGATCCTCTCGATGATTCTAACCTCTGAGCTGCTGCGATTGCACCGCAGACATACTCTCGACGGTACCGTGTTCTCTGCGTCTGTGTGCCGAGTAAAGCCTTGTTGTAAACCAAAGGATTGGTGTCATTTACAAGAAATTTAAAAGTCCTCCAGGAACAAACACTAAAAGAAGCATTGTGGGAATGGTGAAAATAAAAATTGTTGCCGTGCATAGGTGTATGGCAAAGACTCATGTCGCATGGCAAAGGGCTGCGCATGGAAAAGATAGGGTTTAACGCGTTTTTAGGCACACGCGTGTCCCGACCGGCCAGATCGAATCCCGCGCCGCCGCACACTTCCCCTCCCCAGCCGCTGCCTCCCGCCACCACGCACACGACGTGGCCTCCCCCCAGCAGCCACGCACACGCCGCCTCCATAGCCCCCTCCTCCCTCCCTGGCGCTAGCCTCACCGACGCCATGGCTGGAGCTCGCTAGCTCATCCTCCACCGTTCGCCCCGGCCCTGCTGCTCGCCCCCGGCCCACCTGCCCCGTCCACCGTCGCTGCCCCGGCCAGCCTCCCCCGACAGGTATATGGCTCCCTCCTTCTCTTTTTTGCATATTTACATGTTAATTATTGATTTAGGGTAGTTATAAAATTATATGCATGCTAATTAGTAGTTAGAATAAATATGCACAAAAAATAGGGTAGTTTAGTATAGAAATTATTTTAGAAACGGGATTTAGGGCACAATTTATTACAAATATAGTATTTATAATAGTGGTATTTAGAGAAAACAAATGGTCTTTATCGCTAATTACTTTTCTCGCTATGCAGACGATGTTTCGAGGTGGACACAGGGGTCGGTGTTGTCGGGCTGTTTGAGGAGCGTTACTCAGAGGGACTATTTTTTCGGAGGGGATTTTGCCGGAGGGTCGTTGGTATTCTTTGTCGGCTGTCAATCACGCTTCAAGGGTGGGAATCTATTCATCTCTCTTGTACCTAGGTTTTTTTTGTCTCTAGATCACCAAGTCTGTCGCGATACCTAGGCGTCTCTTCTCGATCGTAAGGGTTACACGGATAAATATGCATTAGTGGTCTCGCATATTATGAACCGTAACTCTTCGACATTTATCGGGCCAGCCGGTGGATGCGTAGTTGGGTACGTTATCCCTGCTCTACCCTGATCCGAGATAGGATTTCGGTAGCGCCTCCCCGTTGTTCTCTGAATGCACACCCCTCTCGGCTTTTTGCCGAGACGTGTATCAGGAGAGAAGTGGGGAGGTACTGCCGAAATTATGTCTCGGATCAGGGTAGAGCAGGGAGAACATAGTCAATCTACGAATCTGGCGGCTGCTAGGAGCCCACCTAGTAGAGTTTCAGCTTGATGCACGCGTAAAAAAATAAAAATATGATGCATTTATTTACTATTATATATAAATGCTATGTTTGTTTGTTTTGGTTCTGATTAGAGGATGGATAATCATGGTTGGATGTACGATGGCAGAATCAGTCAGTGGAACTATACTGATGAATGGGGAGAAAAGACCGAGCGGCTTGTGGATAGGGCGGGCCATCCCTAGCAGACCTAGAACAGTTTGGTGCGCTTGTAGTAAGTGCACTAACCAAAAGCCATAGGACAAGGAAATTGTGAGTAATCACCTGCTCAAGTTTGGGTTCACACCGTCCTACAAGACTTGGACTTTCCATGGAGAAAAGGCAAAGAAATGTGCTAGGAAGGAGGTACGGCAGATTCAACCTATGGGAGAATATGACACTGGGTTTGATAGGTGCTTAGAAAACTTGGTGAATGGTAATGTGCCTGAAAGCCCTCATGTAGAACCGGAGACACCTTAGGATGCGGAGACAAGTGATGACCCGAAGGAAAACACAAAGGAGTATTAAGAGGCTCTGCTTGCTTCGCAGAAACCCCAACATGAAAATACAGAGGTTACCCATCTAGATGCCATCGCTCGCCTTATGGCCTTTAAGTGCCACATGAACTTGTGCAGAGATGGGTTCGATGAACTTCTGGTTGTCGTTGGCAGCATTCTGCCGAAAGGGCACCTCTTGTCGCAAAACTTCTACTATTCGACCAAATTGCTCAGTGACCTTAAGATGCCATCTCAGCAGATACACGCTTGTCGAAAGGGATGCATGCTATGCAGAGAGGAGCAAGCTGACACAAACTATTGCATCAGATGTAATTCCTCTAGGTACTTTGAGGTAGACCAATGGTGATGGTCAGAAGAGGCAGACCACGATTGCTAAGAATATCCTCCGCTATCTTCTAGTCCTACCGAGGATCCAGCGGCTCCTCATGACCGAGGATACTGCCCAGCAGATGAGGTGGGCCGTGGAAGGAAACAGATACACCGACAAGATGATACATCCGTCGGATGGTAGTGCATGGAAGAACTTTGTCAAGAAATTTCCACTAAAAGCAGGTGATCCAAGGAGCATAGCAGTTGCGATATCAACCGACGGGTTCAATCCATATGGTATGTCGGCTGCAGTATACAATTGTTGGCTAGTGTTTGTTATTCCCATGAACCTCCCCCTGACGTCTGCATGAGACCCGAGAACATGTTTGTGTCGATGATAATCCCAGGGCACAAATACCCGGGTAAGAACATGAATGTGTACTGGAACCGTTGGTGGATGATTTGGTTCGTGGCTGGGAAGGTCGCGGGATCCGAACATATGACACATCAAAGAAGGAGTACTTTGATATGTATGTCTAGTACCACACGTCCCTGCATGACCTGCTGATGTCTACGGGAGCTTCTATTCTTGTAGACAGTGTTGGGCCTCCAAGAGCAGAGGTTTGTAGAACAGCAGCAGTTTTCCCTTAAGTGGATCACCCAAGGTTTATCGAACTCAGGGAGGAAGAGGTCAAAGATATCCCTCTCATGCAACCCTACAACCACAAAGCAAGAAGTCTCTTGTGTCCCCAACACACCTAATAGGTGCACTAGTTCGGCGAAGAGATAGTGAAATACGAGGTGGTATAAATAAGTATGAGCAGTAGCAACGGTGCCGAGAAAATAGCTTGCTGGCGTGTAGTTGATGGTGGTAATATGGTAGCGATAGTAACGCAGTAAAACAGTAAACAAGCAGCGATAGTAGTATTTAGGAACAAGGCCTAGGGATTAGACTTTCACTAGTGGACACTCTCAACTTTGATCACATAACAGAATAGATAAATGCATACTCTACACTCTCTTGTTGGATGATGAACACATTGCGTAGGATTACACGAACCCTCAATGCCGGAGTTAACAAGCTCCACAATTCAATGTTCATATTTAAATAACCTTAGAGTGCATGAAAGATCAACACGACTAAACCAAGTACTAACACAAGCATGCACACTGTCACCTTCACACTATGTAGGAGGAATAGATCACATCAATACCATCATAGCAATAGTTAACTTCATAATCTACAAGAGATCACAATCATAGCCTACGCCAAGTACTAACACGGATGCACACACTGTCACCATTACACCGTGCGGGAGGAATAAACTACTTTAATAACATCACTAGAGTAGCACATGGATAAATTGTGATACAAAACACATTGCAATCATAAAGGGATATAAATAAGCACTTCACTATGCCATTCATAACAGTGAATAAGTATTCTGTGAAATATAGCCTAAGAGACCCACACGGTGCACACACTTGTCACCTTTACACACGTGGGACAAGGAGTCTCCGGAGATCACATAAGTAAAATTCACTTGACTAGCATAACGACATCTAGATTACAAGCATCATCATATGAATCTCAATCATGTAAGGCAGCTCATGAGATTATTGTATTGAAGCACATAGGAGAGAGATTAACCACATAGCTACCGGTACAGCCCCGAGCCTCGATGGAGAACTACTCCCTCCTCATGGGAGACAGCAGCGTTGATGAAGATGGCGGTGGTGTTGATGGAGGAGCCTTCCGGGGGCACTTCCCCGCCCCGGCAGCGTGCCGGAACAGAGACTCATGTCCCCCAGATATTGGCTTCGCGATGGCGGCAGCTCTGGAAGGTTTCTCGTACCGTGGCTTTTTCGTATCGAGGTTTTAGGTCAGGGACCTTTAAATAGGCGAAGAGGCGGAGTCGGAGGGGCGACGAGGCGGCGACACCATAGGGGGGCGCGGCCAGGGCCCAGGCCGCGCCACCCTGTCGTCTGGGGCCCACAGGGCCCCCCTCTGGCGGCTCTCGGGTGTTCTGGATGCTTCCGGTGAAAATAGGAACCTGGGCGTTGATTTCGTCCAATTCCGAGAATATTTCGTTACTAGGATTTACGAAACCAAAAACAGCGAGAACAGACAGCGGCACTTCGGCATCTTGTTAATAGGTTAGTTCCGGAAAATGCATAAATATGACATAAAGTGTGCATAAAACATGTAGATATCATCAATAATGTGGCATGGAACATAAGAAATTATCGATACGTCGGAGACGTATCAGCATCCCCAAGCTTAGTTCTCGCTCGTCCCGAGCGGTAAACGATAACAAAGATAATTTCTGGAGTGACATGCCATCATAAACTTGATCATATTGTAAACATATGTAATGAATGCAGCGATCAAAACAATGGTAATGACATGAGTAAACAAGCTGAATCATAAAGCAATGACTTTTCATGAATAGCACTTTCAAGACAGGCATCAATAAGTCTTGCATAAGAGTTAACTCATAAAGCAATAATTTAAAGTAAAGACATTGAAGCAACACGATGGAAGATTAAGTTTCAGCGGTTGCTTTCAACTTGTAACATGTATATCTCATGGATAATTGTCAACATAGAGAAATATAACAAGTGCAATATGCAAGTATGTAGGAATCAATGCACAGTTCACACAAGTGTTTGCTTCTTGAGGTGGAGAGAGATAGGTGAGCTGACTCAACATAAAGGTAAAAAGAATGGTCCTTCAAAGAGGAAAGCATCGATTGCTATATTTGTGCTAGAGCTTTTATTTTGAAAACATGAAACAATTTTGTCAACGGTAGTAATAAAGCATATGAGTTATGTAAATTATATCTCACAAGTTGCAAGCCTCATGCATAGTATACTAATAGTGCCCGCACCTTGTCCTAATTAGCTTGGACTACCGGATCATCGCAATACACATGTTTTAACCAAGTGTCACAATGGGGTACCTCCATGCCGCCTGTACTAAGGTCTAAGGAGAAAGCTCGCATTTTGGATTTCTCGTTTTTTATTATTCTCAACTTAGACATCCATACCGGGACAACATGGACAACAGATAATGGACTCCTCTTTAATGCATAAGCATGTGGCAACAATTAGTGTTCTCATATGAGATTGAGGATATATGTCCAAAACTGAAACTTCCACCATGAATCATGGCTTTAGTTAGCGGCCCAATGTTCTTCTCTAACAATATGCATGCTCCAACCATTAAGGTGGTAGATCTCTCTTACTTCGGACAAGACGGACATGCATAGCAACTCACATGATATTCAACAAAGAATAGTTGATGGCGTCCCCGAAGCATGGTTATCGCACAACAAGCAACTTAATAAGAGATAAAGTGCATAAGTACATATTCAATACCACAATAGTTTTTAAGCTATTTGTCCCATGAGCTATATATTGCAAAGGCAAATGATGGAATTTTAAAGGTAGCACTCAAGCAATTTACTTTGGAATGGCGGAGAAATACCATCTAGTAGGTAGGTATGGTGGACACAAATGGCATAGTGGTTGGCTCAAGGATTTTGGATGCATGAGAAGTATTCCCTCTCGATACAAGGTTTAGGCTAGCAAGGTTATTTGAAACAAACACAAGGATGAACGGTGCAGCAAAACTCACATAAAAGACATATTGTAAACATTATAAGACTCTACACCGTCTTCCTTGTTGTTCAAAACTCAATACTAGATATTATCTAGACTCTAGAGAGACCAAATATGCAAACCAAATTAGCAAGCTCTAGGTGTTTCTTCGTTAATAGGTGCAAAGTATATGATGCAAGAGCTTAAACATGAGAACAACAATTGCCAAGTATCAAATTATTCAAGACAATCTACCAATTACTACATGTAGCATTTTCCGTTTCCAACCATATAACAATTAACGAAGCAGTTTCAACCTTCGCCGTGAGCATTAAAAGCTAAGAACACATGTGTTCATATGAACCAGCAGAGCGTGTCTCTCTCCAACACAAGCATTTATTCAAACAAAAACAAAAACAAAAACAAACAGACGCTCCAAGTAAAGTACATAAGATGTGACCGAATAAAAATATAGTTTCAAGAGAAGGAACTCGATAATTTGTCGATGAAGAAGGGGATGCCTTGGGCATCCCCAAGCTTAGATGCTTGAGTCTTCTTGAAATATGCAGGGATGAACCACGGGGCATCCCCAAGCTTAGACTCTTCACTCTTCTTGATCATAGTATATCATCCTCCTCTCTTGACCCTTGAAAACTTCCTCCACACCAAACTCGAAACAACTCATTAGAGGGTTAGTGCACAATAAAAATTAACCTGTTCAGAGGTGACACAATCATTATTAACACTTCTGGACATTGCATAAAGCTACTTGGACATTAATGGATCAAAGAAATTCATCCAACATAGCAAAAGAGGCAATGCGAAATAAAAGGCAGAATCTGTCAAAACAGAACAGTTCGTAAAGACGAATTTTAAAAGGGCACCGAGACTTGCTCGAGATGAAAATGCCCAAATTTAATGAAAGTTGCGTACATATCTGAGGACCACTCACGTAAATAGGCATAATTTTCTGAGTTACCTACAGAGAATTAGACCCAGATTCGTGACAACAAAGAAATCTGTTTCTACGCGAGTAATCCAAATCTAGTATTCACTTTACTATCAAAGACTTTACTTGGCACAACAAAACACAAAACTAAGATAAGGAGAGGTTGCTACAGTAGTAAACAACTTCCAAGACACAAATATAAAACAAAGTACTGTAGCAAAATAACACATGGGTTATCTCCCAAGAAGTTCTTTCTTTATAGCCATTAAGATGGGCTCAGCAGTTTTAATGATGCACTCGCAAGAAATAGTAGTTGAAGCAAAAGAGAGCATCAAGAGGCAAATTCAAAACAAATTTAAGCCTAACATGCTTCCTATGCATAGGAATCTTGTAAGTAAACAAGTTCATGAAGAGCAAAGTAACAAGCATAGGAAGATAAAACAAGTGTAGCTTCAAAAATTTCAGCACATAGAGAGGTGTTTTAGTAACATGAAAATTTCTACAACCATATTTTCCTCTCTCATAATAACTTTCAGTAGCAACATGAGCAAACTCAACAATATAACTATCACATAAAGCATTCTTATCATGAGTCTCATGCATAAAATTATTACTCTCCACATAAGCATAATCAATTTTATTAGTTGTAGTGGGAGCAAATTCAACAAAGTAGCTATCATTATTATTCTCATCAAGTGTAGGAGGCATAGTATAATCACAACAAAATTTACTCTCCATAGTAGGTGGCACCAAAAGACCACTATCATTATAATCATCATAAATAGGAGGCAAAGTATCATCAAAGTAAATTTTATCCTCAATGCTTGGGGGACTAAAAAGATCATGAAAACCAGCTTCCCCAAGCTTAGAACTTTCTATATCATTATCAACAATGGTGTTCAAAGCGTTCATACTAATATTACTACCAAGCATGCAAATAAGATTCCATAGGTTTTTTAATTTTCGCATCAAACAATCCATGTTTTAAATCAGGAAATAGAATAAGAAGCTCATTCTTGTCCATTATGCCAAACTAGTGTAAACAAGAAACAAAAAGATGCAATTACAGAATCTAAAGGAGATAGCTTCGAGCACTCACACACCGGCAACAGTGCTAGGAAATAGCTTAGTAGTCGGAGGATGTGAATACCTTTTACCTTACCTCCCCGGCAACGGCGCCAGAAAATAGCTTGATGTCTACGGGAGCTTCTATTCTTGTAGACGAGTGTTGGGCCTCCAAGAGCGAGAGGTTTGTAGAACAGCAGCGAGTTTTCCCTTAAGTGGATCACCCAAGGTTTATCGAACTCGAGGAGGAAGAGGTCAAAGATATCCCTCTCATGCAACCCTACAACCACAAAGCAAGAAGTCTCTTGTGTCCCCAACACACCTAATAGGTGCACTAGTTCGGCGAAGAGATAGTGAAATACGGGTGGTATAAATAAGTATGAGCGAGTAGCAACGGTGCCGAGAAAATAGCTTGGCTGGCGTGTAGTTGATGGTGGTAATATGGTAGCAGTAGTAACTGTGATAAAACGAGTAAACAAGCGAGCGATAGCGATATTTAGGAACAAGGCCTAGGGATTAGACTTTCACTAGTGGACACTCTCAACTTTGATCACATAACGAGAATAGATAAATGCATACTCTACACTCTCTTGTTGGATGATGAACACATTGCGTAGGATTACACGAACCCTCAATGCCGGAGTTAACAAGCTCCACAATTCAATGTTCACATTTAAATAACCTTAGAGTGCATGAAAGATCAACACGACTAAACCAAGTACTAACACAACATGCACACTTGTCACCTTCACACTATGTAGGAGGAATAGATCACATCAATACCATCATAGCAATAGTTAACTTCATAATCTACAAGAGATCACAATCATAGCCTACGCCAAGTACTAACACGGATGCACACACTTGTCACCATTACACCGTGCGGGAGGAATAAACTACTTTAATAACATCACTAGAGTAGCACATGGATAAATTGTGATACAAAACACATTGCAATCATAAAGGGATATAAATAAGCACTTCACTATGCCATTCATAATAGTGAATAAGTATTACAGTGAAATATAGCCTAAGAGACCCACACGGTGCACACACTTTGTCACCTTTACACACGTGGGACAAGGAGTCTCCGGAGATCACATAAGTAAAATTCACTTGACTAGCATAACGACATCTAGATTACAAGCATCATCATATGAATCTCAATCATGTAAGGCAGCTCATGAGATTATTGTATTGAAGCACATAGGAGAGAGATTAACCACATAGCTACCGGTACAGCCCCGAGCCTCGATGGAGAACTACTCCCTCCTCATGGGAGACGAGCAGCGTTGATGAAGATGGCGGTGGTGTTGATGGAGGAGCCTTCCAGGGGCACTTCCCCGCCCGGCGGCGTGCCGGAACGGAGACTCCTGTCCCCCAGATCTTGGCTTCGCGATGGCGGCGGCTCTGGAAGGTTTCTCGTACCGTGGCTTTTCGTATCGAGGTTTTAGGTCAGGGACCTTTAAATAGGCGAAGAGGCGGAGTCGGAGGGGCGACGAGGCGGCGACACCATAGGGGGGCGCGGCCAGGGCCCAGGCCGCGCCACCCTGTCGTCTGGGGCCCACAGGGCCCCCTCTGGCGGCTCTCGGGTGTTCTGGATGCTTCCGGTGAAAATAGGAACACGGGCGTTGATTTCGTCCAATTCCGAGAATATTTCGTTACTAGGATTACTGAAACCAAAAACAGCAGAAAACAGCAACTGGCACTTCGGCATCTTGTTAATAGGTTAGTTCCAGAAAATGCATAAATATGACATAAAGTGTGCATAAATCATGTAGATATCATCAATAATGTGGCATGGAACATAAGAAATTATCGATACGTCGGAGACGTATCACCTGCCAGCACGTGCTTTGTTCTGCGGGTGATGTACACATGGGAAGTGACCTTGCCCATAGTGCAGGCAGGCCGTGACTTTCTTCTGGCTAAACAAGGGAGGCAAGTATTCATGCTTTGATGAAGCACGACAGTTCCTTGAGCGGAGGCATGAATACATGAGTGATGTAAAGAGTTTCAAGAAAGGCCGTGTTGTCCGTGACCCGAAGCCAATTCTGAAGACCGGAACGGAAATCAAGGCGTAGTTAGATGCTCTTTAGCCTAGCCCTGATGGGAATGGTTTCTTGGGATATGGGGAGACACACCAATGGACTCACAAGCCATGCTTATGGAAGCTCCCTTACTTTGAGTTTCTCGAGCTCCCGCATGACATTGATGTAATGCGCACAGAGAAGAATATCACTGAAGCCATTTGGAGCACCATTGTGGACACTGAGTAGACGAAGGATAACATAAAGGCTCAAATTGATCAAGAAAGGTGGTGCGATAGTCTAGAGTTGAACATGAAGCCACCTCATGGTGCCAAAAAAACATGGACTAAGCCACACGCTCCGTTCTGCCTCACAAAGGCCCCAAAAAGGGAGGTCTTCCAATGGATGAAGAACTCCTAGTTTTCCCCTGATGGGTTCGCAGCCAACTGGATGAGGAGTGTGAACTTGGAAACGTTGCAAGTACAAGGACTCAAGATTCATGACTACCACATATGGCTTGAGCGGATAATGCTGGTGATGATTCAAGGCTATCTCCCTGAGCAGACTTGGCGAGTGTTGTCGAGGTTGAGCTTTTTCTTCCGCCAGATTTGTGCTAGGGAGTTAGACACTGAAGTGATTGAGAAGCTGGATAAAGAAGCACCTGTGTTGCTTTGCAATCTAGAGAGGATCTTTTCCTCCAGGGTTCTTTGATTCGATGCAACATATGATCTTGCACCTCACGGACGAATGCTTAAGGGGGAGGGGGGCGAATTGGGGCCGTTGGCAGTTTCCGCCCGAGAGAGAAACACAGAAGCTTCGTCAAATGATAGGCAATAAATGCAAGATTGAAGCATCCATAGCCGAGGCAGTCCTTAACCTGGAGGTGGCAAACTTCACCATGAAACACTATGATCCCAACATTCCCACAAAGCACAACCCGATCCTCCGTTACAATGCCGCCAACAATAAAGAAGTACCCAAGATTAGCATATTCATAGGGCTTGGTGGCAAGTTAAGTGGCTCGAAGCCGTACAGAACGAACCTACATGATCAGACCTTGATCCACTCGTATGTCTTGAACACCATGGTGGAAGTGAAGTCGTACATCAAGTAAGTGCTAACCATTTAGTTATTTGCAAACATTCACGGCCTTGATCCACTCGTATGTTCGTGGCTAACTTTTCCTCTTTTCATCGGTATAGGCAATTCACGGCTATAAAATGGAAGAATACCCACAGGGAGCCTACCCCGGAAGAATCCAAGGAAATTTTCGACAAGGGCGGCGGTTTCGGTTTCAGTAGCTGGTTCTTTGTTTTGGTACTATTCTATCAAAATTTGCTTGCACTTCTGACATATATCGGTCATTTCTCGTTCTAAACTTCTCGTGCTAAACTTGTAGGCAAGAACTGACAAAGAGATCAAGTCAGAGCTAAGAAAAATTGCTAGGGGCTTTAACCATTCCATCGACACGTTCAACTCCTATGACGTGAACGGGTATCGCTTCCAGACCTATAAATACACAACAAGTCGGCCCAACGCGAAGAAAATAAATAGCAGGGTGGTATGTCAAGGTGATGATGGGTTCCATTACTATGGAGGAGTCGAGGGTATATACGAGCTGAATTACGGGTTTGACAAAGGGCTAAATCATGTCGTCTTCAAATGTCGTTGGTTCGACCCATGTCGGGTGAAACGGGATCCTGAAATTGGGTTGGTCGAAGTTGAAAGAAGCTCCATTTTATAAGGAAGAGGATGTGTACATTTTGGCTACCCAGAAATTTCAAGTATTCTATCTCCTGTACGCGTGCAAAAACCCGGCAAAACATCTACATGGATGGGATGTTGTGATGACGGTACCGTCACGCAATAGGCCGCCCCCGCCAAACAAGGACGATTACTGTCGCGTAGACCCCTCAACAAAGAATGTCGAGTTTTATCAGGAAGAAGGGCTCCCCGGCCATTTCACTGTCGGCTTGCCGGCTATCGATGACATGATCGTAGATGATGAACAAGAAGATGCGGGCATGGATGAAGACAATGCAGAAGATGAAGCTGAGGATGTTTGTGCCCTGGAAGACCTGAGTTTGCTCGAGGCGTTCAAAGTAGGGATGGACCTCGATGCAGATGGACCACCTCCAGGTTTCATTGATGATTATTGGTTCGCCGAGCCTGATGAAGATGACAAAACATGCGGTCCAATTACGGATGGCGACACATGCTACTGATCTATGTAGTAGTAATTGTGAGGCTAGCCTATTGTAATAACTCTGTTTAATAGTGATTATCGAGCTAGGTTATTTGTAAGAACTCCGTGCTATGTTTGAGAGAACTCTATGCTAGCTATTTGCTGCTTCCACTAATGTTCATCTATTTGCATTATTGTTGCTTTCAGTAATATTCATCTACTTATATCTTTGTTTCTTTCACTAATATTCATCTTTTTACATTGCGTACTAATAACCACTCTCTTCATTTGTGTTTGCAGGCGATTGAAACATGCTGCCAAAAAAGGGGTGGCGGTTTTAAAAAGAAGCTCTCAGACTTGGTAGGTGCAAGGACTTCTTCAAGGCGGGCACCCGAGATCCTACCCCCTCCTAGCCCTCCCCCACGGTGTGGATCACGTAGGAAGAATGCAACGTGGGCACTCACTCCTAGTCCTAGCCCCCTTCGGCAGCCGATGATGATGATGAGGTGGGGGATGGGAGTGAGGAGGGCCAGGAGCAGCACGGGGGTGGGGAGGACGAGCATCATGGGGGTGGGGAGGAGGAGGAGGAGGAGGGTGAGGGGGACGAGGAGGACCTCTTGGAGGATGACGGCTTGGGAGACTTACCGTATGATCTTGATCCAAGCCTAGTTTGGGAAGCGCCGGCGGAGGAGCACTACGTTGCAGCTGAGGAGAGGCTGAGGCCACGTGATAGGAAGCCATATCAGCCTGGGAAAACACGGCTCCCCTCGCTGAGAACGTGGCCCTACAGCGATGTTGTTCTAGAGCCCGCTGGAAGGATGTACATGCTAATTTTGGCATTTCGACATCGCAGTTTTATCATTATACAATTTTTTATCACATACATATTGATGTTGTCGTTTCATTGTGCAGTTCGTTCAAGTTTGAACACCCGTTGAGGAAGCTGCCACGTGGCTACGCGAACATCCTTGGGGTCCTACTTAGAAAGTATTTCCCTGGGATTGTCCATCTCCCTACTGGTGGCCGCGACGTAGCTTGGAGGTGGGCGCACTACAGCCTCGCGCTAGATCCTCATGGGAAGCACGCCAACATGCAAGAGGTGGTTGTTAACAATATCTGGGTATGTGACTTTTGACTTCTTACCATTCAAACACTCCTTGGTTGACAATATGTGCACTAATGCCCCTTGTTTTACCTATGTGCATGGTTGCAGAAATACTTCACAAGGGTTGAGGGTAAGGAAATTGCTTGTGATAATGTCCTACACGAGATGGCAAGGACGAGGGTGACTGGCATGCACTACGAGGCACGTGTTCAGTGCGTTCGCAACTGGCACACCGACCGCTTCGTTCATATGACTAAGCAGGACGCTCGCGACACGCTCATGGTACCGTGGCAGTACTTGCAGGTATTTTCATATATGTGTTATTGATTACTTTATCGCCATGTAGTTTATTTTACCATAAGGGGTCTATCTTGTGTATGTAGAACCCTCCTCAGTACGTCGGCAACGACCAAAAGTGCTTTTTGGCGATTGTCATGTGGTGGACATGCCCCTAGTACCTCAAGAAGTACGACGAGGACAAGCTGTAGCGGGAAGAGATGCGAGGTGGATCGCATATCCAAGGCAGCATTCCCATCTCTCTTCACATGCAGGCCGCGGTGAGCAAACGGTTCCTTCATTCTTTGAATTCACGTTATATATTGTTAACTCCGCAAGGGTGTGCCACTTCACTTAATTACATGTTCTCTTTTGTAGGAAGTCAGGACTGGAGCAAAACCGAACGTCTTTAGCTTGATAAAAAAGATGAAGCAAAGGATGACGCCGCATCCTTAGACGAGGTCCTTGTGGGTTAACGAGCAATCCGAGACCCAGTGTACGGCGTATGTCTCGAAGTTCAAGCAGAAGCATGGCGAGAGCTCCAACCCAGAGGCCGAGGACTTTGACGTTGAGGTTGCGGTGCTTGCGGGAGAAGGGATGAAGCATGGCCGCCTATGGCTTGGTGACGGGTGCGTCGACCCAGCGACTGTTCCATCTCTCCACCAGATCCTTCATGGTCGTAAGAGCGGCCAGCCTCAGGTAGAGACCCGGCCACGGGCTTCGGATCTAGCTATCGAGCGGTTACGGGTATGTTCTTCCTCGGTCCTCTATGTTTCTTTACATGCTTTCCATTGGCATTTTAATGACATCGCGGCAACACAACGTAGGTGGAGATGGCAGCAAGGGAACAGGAGGCCCAGGAGCAGCACGCGCATCTGGAGCAGCAGGTTAGGGACTACCACCAGCAGCAGGTGCAGATGATGCAGCAGATGCAACATCAGCTAGCGGCTGATGCAGTAGCACCAGCAGCTGATGAGATGGATGATGAGCCAAGCCAATCTATCTTCTCCGCTGGGGAGTGGTCTTCCTCTTCCTCCTTTCTCCTTGTCGTGCGTAAGTGGTTAACTCCATATCTCCATCTTATTTTCTCTTGTCTTATTGACTAATCATATCACCAGCAGCAGATGAAGGGGCCTTCGCAGATGATGCCAAACATGCCGCTCATCCAGGCACCGTCCACTCAGAGCCCGGTGACACCTTTCACCGTCAACAATAGGAACATCATCCAGAACCTGATCTCTGGTGAGTCCTCCTACACTTGTGCCCAACGCGCTTCTAGGTTGTAGAATGCCATGAAACTTGTAAATTTAGTCATTCCAAGTCACCATGTTCAATTCCATGTCAATATGCAAATGCTAGTACTTGTTTAAGTGTAGCCATGGAGCCATGCTTGTTCATTTCCATGTCAACATGCAAATGCTAAATGAATGCCACCATGTTCAATTCTCATGTCATGCTTTTCTTTTCACCTTGTAGGAGAACGACAAGGCAATGCCGATGATGCAATGGGAAGCAATGGAGGAGGACAAGGTTGATGGCATAGATTCTATGAACTTATAGTCATGCTTTTCGTTGTCGTTGTTCGACTATGCACTTGTTGTTGTTGGATTGTACGCACTTGTCATCGTTGTAATGGACTTGTATGAACTCTCTATACACTTGTATGCACTTGTATGGACTATATGTATTTGTTATATGTTGTTTAAGTGCTACATATATTATTGTTATGGATATATATCATATATATTGAATTATGTGCAGCGAATAATGAAAAACAGCAAAAGCCTGAAAAATACTGATGCCTTTGCCGTGTGTATGCACACGGTAAAGGACATTTGGTCACTTTGCCGTGTACACACACATGGCAAAGATGCCACGTGGCGCGCAGCTGTGCTCCTGGGAGCCAGTGGGGGCGTGCTGCAAAGTTTTTGCCGTGCGGTTTGGGGCGAGGGCGCACGGCAAAGAGAGGGACACGGCAGACGCGCGGCGCACGGCAATGCCACTGGCGCACAACAAAGGTGCCTGGACAACAGAGGCCAGCCGCACAGCAATGACGCGGCGCACGGCAATGCTATGGCGCAAGGCAAAGTAAATTGGTCGCACGACAAAGCACGCTTGCTCGGCAACGATGCGGGCGCATGGCAGAGAGCTAGGCGCACATCAAAGCCTTTGCCGTGCAACATAGGCGAGCCGCACGACAAAGATCTCGTTGCCGTGCGATGTTTGCCGTGCGGCGTCGCACTGCGAAGACTTTTCCGTGCATATGAGGCCCTTTGCCGTGCAATTCGTCGCACGACAACGAGTTGTTTTCCCGTAATATTGGACAACAAACTTTGGTTTCGACGAGGAATACGAACGATAGAAACCTGGCTGTGATAGCATAATTGCACCTGATCACTATATTCAGCAAGAAATATGCCACGTATTTTGAAGGAGAAATACAACATACTATTATCCAACTATATGGTTATAAAAATAGAACTATTAGAAAGAAACACAAAGCGATTCCAGGTGCAGCAAGCGTGCCATGGTGACGGCACATCAATCTCTAGATTTGCAACACCGTTTCATGTTTCGTCATTGTACATGTTCTGCATTACGTTTTTTTAAATATAAGAGCATCTCCACCCACGGCCCTGAAGCAGTCCTGATAGCGTTTTGGAGGTCAGCATCGAAAATAGGCTTGCATCGGTGCGCCCCAAATAGCGCCAGTGATTTTCGAGCCCAATAAAAGCGCCGGCAATCTCGTCCGGCCCTTTCGCGAAGGACGCGAATCGGACGCGTCGGCGCCTCGCGGCACGACGGTTTTCATGGTTGGGGGCGTCTTGTCAGCGAGTGGACGCGACTGTTCGCATCGGCCGCGACGCGGAAAGGTTGGTCGTCGGCGTTTAATTGTCTCCCGCGCGGAAACCGAGGCAGCGACGAGGGCATCGACTGGCCACGCAGTGTCCACTCGCCTACGCCACCGTCAATGCGGGTAGTTGGCACCCCTATTTAGTACGTACGTCGTCCACCGCCGCGGTGCTATCCTCTCATCTCCACCACCGCTGCTGCGCTAGTCTCTCCTCTCGACCCCAAAAATGATCCGTCGTCTTAAGACGACGTACTCCATGCTTGGCCTCAACAGCCACGCGCTGCCTGCGGCGCCTCCACCACTACCGGAGCCGGAGCCATAGCCCGATGCGGACTACAACTCCGACAACGCAGTGGACCCACGGTTCGCGGTGTGGCACGAGGCCTACGTCGCAGATGTGAAAGCTAAGGCGGCGTCGCAATGGGGCGAGCAGCCGCAGGCCCCCGCCTTCCCGGAGCAGGCGGCGATCCTGGCGTCGTTGAATGCTTCCGGAGGTTGAAGGAGGGGAGCGGGAGTTCGTCAACGACGCGAACCTCGAGCACGCCCTCGAGATCTCGCGCCAGCGAGCGGCCACGAAGGAGGCGGAGTGACAGAAGCTCATCGAGCTAAACGCTCATCACCACTACGAGGCGTTCGACCGCTAGCAAGCGAGGCGCGTCGAGAACGAGGCTTCTCAGCAAAGACAGGCATCGCGGGCACAGCGCCGCCGGCAAGCTCCTGCGACGCCGGCCGCCATGCTCCACCGCCAGATGCGCGAAGCAAGGGCCGAGAGGTGGGCACGGACGCAGTCGGCAAAGGGGAAGAACGACGGCGAGGCAGGCCCGTCGCGCGTCCCAACCGACGGCCAGTAGATTAGGGTTAAGTTTAAGTTGTATTTACGTTTAACTTCCAGTAATTTTTGTATAAGTTTCGTATTAATTTCGTATGAATTCCGGTTTTAAACGTCAATCCAAGTTTCAAATTCCATCGGGGCTGGCGTATGGGGGACGCCAGTGTGGGAGCAGCATCCCCAAATAAAGGATGCTCTGCTGGCAATCCTCATACGACAGTGTCGGCGTCCTGCCGGCGCCTATTTGGGGGGTCGCCGGTGGAGATGCTCTAATACACGGGTAGTATATTGGTATTCTAAAAGGTATTTAACCGTCCCATTTTGTATTTTTATTCGCAGTACGCCATGCAGCAGCAGCAATTTTAGTCTCTAGGAAGGAGTAAGGGCATCTCCAGCGGCGCGATGCAAACGGACGCTGAGCGACCGTTTTCGTCCGCCGTGACCGGAAATGCGTCTGGGCCCTGCTCCAGTGGGGCGACGCAAAGTGACAGGGCCATCCGCGGAGACGCAAACCTAGCCCAAATATGCGCCAGGTTTGCGTCTCCGCGGACGCTCCGCGGTCGCGGAAAGTGTCCGCGTTGGGTGCATCCGGCCCGGTCGGCAGTGAGTAGGTAAGTAAAAGATTTTTTCATTACTATTGATTGGCCAAAAGGACCATCTTTACAGAGATGATTAGTCGAGTTAACCTAAAACTACAACGGCCGTACCTACTCGCCGTCGCGCGGCCTACACCGGCCTCTGTTACTCGCAGTCGCGCGGCCTAGTATTGGCCGCCGGAAGGGCCGGCGCCGTCGTCGAAGCGGGAGCGCTTCACGCACTCCGCGCGCCGCGCATGGCGTCGAACAGACATCTCGTCCTGCCGCCTGCGGCGTTCGATGGCCTCGGCCAGGGAGGTGTCCCACAGGACTGTCCTGGCCATAGAGTTGGCCTCCGCCTCCGTCGCCAGGGCAGCCGCCTCCTCCGCCGCCGCGTGGGCCGCTGCCGTCGCCGCCGCCTCCTCCTTCGCCTGGGCTGCCGCCTGCAACCCCGCCAGCTGGGCGATGAAGCGGGCCATGTCCCTAGTCGCATCCGCCACCGCTTCATCCCTGCGGCGATGGCGACCGCCAGCTCCCGGTTCTCCTGGTCGACCCGCGCGGGAGAAGGGCCCCTCCGCTGGAGCGAGTCCATGGCGATCGCATAGCTGTTGGCTTCCTCCTCTGCCAACCGCGCCTGGCGGCGATGGGCGTCCCCAGCGAGGGTCTCGAAGGACGCGACCAGTACGAGCTGGTCGCCGGCGCAGTCGAAGCAGCAGGGGAAGGGGGCATCGTCGTCCGTGATGTCGTGGATGACGGCGTCCGCTGGTGGGGCCACCGGAGGGGCCGCCATCGTCGTCCGCGCCTCCGCGAGCTCCGCCCTGGCGTTGGCGATCTCCGTTCTGGTCGCCGCGAGGCGCCCTTCGGCGCGCTCTGCCGCCTCCGCCTCTGCAACCTCCGCCTCCGCCGCCGCCGCCTCCAGGTCCAGCTGCTGGGCCTCAACGCCGGCGGCGACTACCTCCTCCGAGTGGAGGTGGCAGCACATTTGAACAACATGCTCCCAACGAAGGTTCTTCCCGGCCATGGATGGATGGTAGGGTTTAGCTTGAGGTGTGCCCGTCGCCCCCGCCGGTGTCCACCATATATAGCCACGGCGGGCCGGAAAACGGCGTTGGCGCGCAGGTCGTTTCCCACGCGTGTGAAACGCCGGAGGTACCCAGACGCAAACGGTCGCCTGGCCACATGGCGTCCGCGGGCCGACGCAAACGGACATTTCGGACGTCCAAAATGCGTCGGTCGGCCCGCTGGAGATGCCCTAATAGGCAAGAAGGAGAGGAGTATATGAGCTTTCATGCGTGCACGCAGCAGGGAGGCAGCCAATCGTGTGGCAGCTTCCATAGCCGTACCTGGCTCACCACCAAGATGCTCCCACGTGTGGGCCGGCGACACGCACGCACGCACGGACGGTGAGGAAAATAATTGGGTAATGATGCCGCTGTGATTGATGGGAAAGGTCAAAGCCTAGGGATTTGGTAGGAGAAGAAGTTACCAAGGCAGTAAAAAATGGTAGAAACCTGACAGGAGGAGAAGAAACAGGGTAGAAGAAGAAGAATGAGATGTGCATGGATGGAAGCAAGATTCCCGGGCGTGTCCTCACGTGAGAGGGAGGTGTCGTCACGTGAGCACCCCCCTGGCTTCGCGGAGTAAAGTGAGACCACAGGAGTGTTCTTCAGTACTGCTGCTTGGATTAGATTGTTTGCCATCAGTTTGACAGGGATCACTTAAGCAATCAGCAGCACTATGACCTCGACATTAGTTTTATCCGACCAAGACATTCGCATGCAGCCGTATCAAGGAGAGCTTGTTTAACTAGCACGCGAAATATTCTCCTTGTTGGCTAATGTCAAACGACATATAGTTTTATAATAAAACCGCACAAAATGTTTTACTTTAATATTTGGATGTCAGAGCTCACAGCAGGCATGATCGTCGCTGCTCAGAGTGCTGTCAACGGCTCACCAATAGAAAATCAGCATATATTATGTTTACTCTCAATACGTAGTATCATATAGTAGTATAATCTATATAGTACTAGTGTATACCACCCCTATAATGTATGGTATCATGCAGTACGTACTTCCTACATATCGATTTATTATTCTTACGTGTAGATCTAGGTGATCAATTTGACCAACTTAATATGAAATATATATTATAAAAATATCACTAGAAACTTTAGGTGTTATATTTTCTAATGATATATTTTTTGTGTTATTTAATTTATATTATATAGGTTAAATTAGCGGCCCAGATAAATGTGTAAGACTAATAAACCAATATGAAGAAGTAGTATCATAGTCTTTTTATATTTATTAATTTGTAGTATGGTACATGGCAAGATTTATTTGACATTTATTTTTCTGGTTTGCATTCTATGATGTGGCATCTACCTATGATATTCCTATGATCACTTTGATCATTAGCCGTAGTGACATGGTAGTTTTATACATGCATATAATGTATGATACTCCCTCTCTCACAGTTTATTAGGCGTACGCGTACCCCTAGGTCGCAAATTTGATCAAGCTAGCATTATTTATATGTTATAAAAATTATATCATTAGAAAGTTTAGATGTTCTATTTTTTAATAATATAATTTTTACATTATATAATTTAAATTATATTGGTCAAATTGGCGACGTAGTGATACGGGAAAGACTAGTAAACTGAGACGGAGGAAGTACTACTAGTACCTATGATACCATCATTGTGTGTAGTTTCTTGCCAACAAAGAGTTAACTCGACCATATATAAGTGCTGCCTTGAGAAGAAGAGGAATTTCGAAACAGTGTAGTGGCATCATAAAAATATACGTGGCTACTAGCTTACTTGGATCCTATGCCTAGGAAGCATATGATGAGGTCAACGACAGCTAGATTATAACTAACAATTAAAATCACAATTTGAGGAACATTTTGGAGAATGGAATACTCCGGAGATTCTGCGCAATTCCTTTGACTCTCTCCCTCCTCTCTCTCTCACTAACATTCTTAGGTGGGCCCACGGAAAACATCCCAGGACGACTAGCTCGACCCACCATATTGTTTGGGAGAGTTTTCTCTGTCCCTCTCGTGAGAAGTGCTACGCTGCAGCTAGCCATGTGCGGATGTACCTCCGGTACTCCACTTCCTCTACCTTCAGCGAGACAAATTAGTAGTGCAAGTACAACAAGTTTAGCTAGGTTAGATTCTTGTGCAAGAGAGTGAAACCTACCCAACTAGCGTAGTAAGCAGATTTGATGAGCTTGGCCTTTAGCTTTTCTTGTGATTGTGACACGTTGCACGTGCATATATCTACTTGTGTTATCCTATTTGTTCTCACCACACGAATATATAAGACATCTTATTCCCTCTCGACCTAATTAAAGCAAAATGGAGTTACCAACTAGTCAAGAAATTCCCACTACAAATCATAGTAGTAGAACAAATTATCATGTTTGAATGAACATTCATGCATGCCCTGGTGCACATGTGTTTTAATTTTGCATGGCATGTGCATGTGCATGTACATGTGTGTCTGCAAAGGAGATGACGGGCTAGCTTAGCCAGTGACCACATCCATAAAGGAGAGAGGGCCATCAAGCCCAGCGTACAGCAGGGTGGGGAAGAAAAGGATGAACAGTGAGCGGCATAAATGGCGGCAGGCAGCTAGGCAGCCGGTGGCAGTCATCCAACTTAACTCCGGCCGGCATATCCTCCCTCAACATGCAAGAAATTATTTATGGGTCATGGCACGGAGCCATTCATTCATTCACTTTGTTTCTGGTCCATGCACAAACCATAGCATATGCATGGCATAGCAGCCCTAGCTACCCAAAGGCCTAGCTACACATATATTGGCTCGGTTCAGACAAACTGTTGCGTTTAGCACTGCTGGGTTTAGCTACCACGTGGTCGTCAATTCAATACACGACGGCCATGGATGAATGAATGAATGGACAAGTGAATGCCACTCCTACTTTGATTTTATGAGTGATATACGCGCGCACACATGAGCCGGTGAAGATGACGGTACTGTAGACAGTGTACTCCCTCAGCATCTTGCAACATCAATTAACTAACAATGGCAACATCTGTCCAGCGCACAAAGCAGGAAAACAAATAAAATGGCTCGATCAAGGATGAATAATTGCAAACATGCATATTCTAGGGCCATTGCATATTGGCATGTCGGATCTGAGCCGTCATCACCGACACAACTCTCTACCATTAGCACATACTCCTAAATAGGACAAACAAAGATGCCTCACCCGAAAAGGTTTCATATGTATCATATAGAGGAGCATCTATGTATGTACTTGTGCTAAAACAATTACTGTAATATGTGTGGTGAAATACATTGAACATCTACTGAAGCAATAAGTGTCATGTAGAGGAACACTAACAAAGCTATGATATAGTTGATCAAGTGAAATGACCCGCCTTAACTACATATGCATAGCATTGTACTTACCGACACTGCTATCATTGAACATTACCCAAACAATAACTGCCATCTTTTGTACCATTGCTTCCTCATGAAATTTACTTACAAATCCTTTGGTCACTGGATCGTTTATAGATATTTTATACGAATGATTGCCTCGCAATGCTTATACTTGTATAGAAATTTGAACACATGCTCTGGTTTTAGGGACTCTTTGGACTCTAGGATTTTTATAAGATTCTGATCCTTAGTATTTTCCCTAGCTAGCGATCGAAGGAATTGTGCTACGCAAATTCATGTGTATTGCTTCATATGCCTCCATTTCATATAAATTTAAACATCCATTGCAACCTAATTCTTAAACTCAAATCTGTAGGACCAAATAACTTTTCATGTGTTCCATCGAAACGATCATTCCTATTATTTTCATGTGTTTTACAATCCGCTGGTTTGCACATGTAAATCCATGAGAAGTCATCCAGGGCTTACTGGCTAGCACCACTGATGGTGGACTAGGCAGCATGGGTTCGATTCCCTATTAATTGTAGTTTCTAGTTCCTCCTAGACACCCATTCAATTTTTTTCACATGCATGTAAACCCACGAGATTCTTGTGTCTTCCCACTCCTACATTTTCTTAATCCTACAATCCAAAAATAGGTGTTTCAAGTATGCTTGTGTGATTATATTTCCTGCATTTTTCCCTCTTTTTGGTCCAAATAACAACAATTTTGCAGAACAAAATAGGTTTTACAAACTTTAGTTTGCACTTGTGTCATTTGTTGAAGACGCCATGGCCAGCGGCGGACAGAACTATCCCTAAGCAGGGGATTCTGGCCCACGGCGTAGCTTATTGTGAATTGTGATAAAAGTTTGATTAAAATTTGACCAGTCTATGTCTTATAGTGTATCCGAACTTCATGAAAAATCATGAATCCGCCACTAGCCGTGGCACCTAAATACTCATCCATAACATACTCCAAGGAGACTGCTAAATGATAGTGGTGAGTTACTCCAGTTCAACGATGCCTATACACTCGGCCGGGTAGAAAATTTTCCAGTAACAGCGGTGGGCGCTTTACCATGTGTACATGTGCGTACGTACTCCTCGGTCGCACGGTAGATGCAGCCAGCACGGGTACAGTACCGCCCCCTCCTCTCGGGAACGCTTAGACGGGCAGCAATTTTGAGGTCAAGACACATTTATCTTTCTTGATTAATGTCAGATGTGGATTTGCATCTCTTTCTCTCTCTAGGGAGTACGTAGCTGGCCGGAAGCACAAATGTAGAGGGTCAAGACATATTCCCTCTCTCTCTTCCTTCCTTGGAAACTCGGAAACGGTTGGCCGGGCATTGAATGCCTCAGCCATTACCCCCTTTTGGAATCTACACGCATATAGAGGTCGAGGGCGGGGCGCCTTGCCAAATCCAAGAAATAAAATTCTACTCCAATCCTAAACAAAACCACTAACCACTCCTTCTTAAGGACATCTCTAACAGGGAGATTCAAATCGGACATGCCAGGTCATTCGGATGTGGCCGTTTAGACGGCCACGTGGACACGCAGACATCGAGCGGTGGACGCATCGCGAATTTGAAAGTACCAACAAAAAAATAACTAAATATACTTCATTAAAACATATGCTCTATACTGGGCAAATTTATACAAAAGAAAGCACTATATGAGATTTTAAATAACTAAAAAAACCCTAGCTAGGGTTTAGGGTGGATGCGGTGGCCGCTGGCGCGCCGCCTAGTCCTAGTAGAACTCATCATCGTCGCCATCCTCCTGGCGTCGGTGTCGATGACGATGACGCCCCCGTGCAGTGAGGCGCTGTTGTGGCTCGAGACGTCGGAGCGCGCCGGGGATTCCGACCACGGTGACCACTGGGCCCGTTCCCAGGCCGACCGCGGGTCCGGAGGTCTGGCCGACCTACGCAGCCGTGCCAGCCGTGCCACCTCCTTCTCCCGCTGCGCCACCGCAGCCGCCTGCAACTCCGGTCGTGCTTGAGGCGTACATGGAGCTCCTCCTTCTCCCGGAGCGTGGCCTGGCGCGTGGTCTCCTCTTGTCGGCGCACCATGTAGAGGAAGGCCCAGGCGTCGGCGTCCTCGCGCGCCCACCTGACCTCCTCCTCCAGCGCGGAGGTGCGGAGCGCCTCGGCGAGATGCATCCACTCGGC
This sequence comes from Lolium rigidum, assembly GCF_022539505.1. Classification (NCBI taxonomy): domain Eukaryota; kingdom Viridiplantae; phylum Streptophyta; class Magnoliopsida; order Poales; family Poaceae; genus Lolium; species Lolium rigidum. The sequence continues at coordinate 186,380,424 of NC_061512.1, read as the reverse complement.
CAGATCCTCAAGGTCGCTGACCTCGACGGACGCCGCCAGCGCGGTGTGCAGCTCCGGGTCGGCCTCCTCCGCCTCCGCAGGCGGCGGCAGTGGCGCAACCATTTGGGCTGCGTTGTTGATGTAGAGCCCGCCTTGGCAGCAGGCAGTCCTCCTCGCCGATGCCGGTGGGGCACCGGGCGAGGCCTCGCCATGGCCGCACGTGACGCGAACAAGTTCTGACGGCGCTGATCGTGCTCCGCTTCGAACCACATGTCCCAGTAGGAACTCTTTTCTGCGTACGCCGGGTCCTCCCCGGAGGTCCGGCGGGAGGTGGGCGCCGCGCCGCTGGATCTCGGCTAGGCGAGCGCGGCCGATGGTGGGGATCGGTGGCACCGGAACCCGATCTGGGCTCAGGTGCCACACATGGGGGTGGTGGATCCCCCACGACATGGGGGCGCCGGCCTCCCAGAACGTCTGTGCCACCACGACGGTGACGTAGATGCGCTCTCGCTCGGCCGCCGGCGGCTCCATCGAGAATGTCGCTGACGCGATCTGCCGGCTGCTGCTGGCCTCGTGGTCGTTCGCACCGGGAGAGAACTCTCTCTTCAGGGCCACGTCGGCTGAGCACGTGTGTGTGTGTGAAGAGAAGCGGAGGGGAGTAGGGACTGGAGTGGATAGGGACAGTTCCCTCCCGGTCCACATTAAATAAGACGTTTGCCCACCGACAGGTGGGCCCTAGGATGCGAGTAGGCGGACGCGGGTGGACGCCGCGTGGCATCCGCGACCACGCAAACCTGGCCCAAATTTGGGCCGGCTTTGGGTCGTCCCGGATCCCGCGGCCATACGTTTTTGGGATGTGTCGCCGCGTTGGGCCACGATTTTGTCCGGCGTGACCCATCCGGATGCGCAGGCGTGGGATGGGTCGCCCCGTTGGAGATGGCCTAACTTAACTTTTATTTGCTACTCCTTTGGGACCTTAGCACGATAATTTCTCGTTTGTCTACTACAACAAGCTCTACTACGACAAGTTTTGTCTGGCTCCGGTGATTGAGGGACAAGGACGACGGCGCGCCTTCGCCTCGTGTCATTGTTTTTAGTCGTCGCTAGGTGGTCCAAATATCTACTTGTAATTTTTATTACTTTTTGATCTGTTTGTACTGATATTAATGATTATTAATAGATCGGTGGTTTTTTTTGAAAAAAAACTTTCACTGATTCTTTCGGTCATCACAATTCATGGAAGGATGTTGAAATAAGGCCCTTCCACGCCGTGTTCCTCAAAAACCATCTGAATGCATGCATTTTAATAGAGGAGACCACCCCATGTGAGAAATGTAGATAAGATAAAATATGAAAAAGGAGACATGTAGAAAACCGGAAATAAAATGAGACGCTATTTAGCTTTGAAGGACGCGACTGAACCATATTTTTCTCCATTTCTTATCCGCGTAGGGGATGCAACAAGATTGAGTACTGTCCTCCGAAACCTTTCTCCCACCTGGACATATTTGCGCGTTAGATGGTTAGAGCATCTCCACTCGTCCCCCCGACGAGTCCCCTGGCGAGCCTTTTTTCCATCCGGACGGCGTAATTCGGCCCAGTCGCGCCCCCGGTTCCTCGTTTTCGTCCGGATTTGGGCCTAAATTCATCCGGCGATCCCGCGCCATCCCCGGCTCCCGGGGGAGCGCTCGGGGACTCCGGACGAAACGAAAGCGCGGGAAATACCGAGGAAACTTCTCGCGCGTCTGGTGGCCCCAACTTGTCGGCGAGAGAAACCGATCATCGTCCTCATCGCATCGTCTTCCGCGCGCTGTAAAAGCACTGCCGCCGGTCGCATTCGCCGGCCACACGGCGAGTTAATGTCATCGTCTTCCGCGCACGCATCGTCTTTCGCGCGCAGTAAAGGCTGCCGCCGGTCAGCTCGCCGCGGACGCGTCGCATTCCACGCGGCATTAATCCCCCGCGCCAGCCGCGCCTATATACGCCGCTCCGCTCGCCTTCGACGTCTCCTTCGACGCCGACGCGCGTGAAGAAGGAGGCGACGTCGCCTTCGACGCCGGCGCGCGTGAAGAAGGAGGCGACGTCGCCTTCGACGCCGGCGCGCTTGAAGAAGGAGCCGGCATCTCCGCCGCCGACCAGAGGGCGCAGCAGCGGCGCCCTCGTCATCCGCGACCAGCCTTCCGCGCCGCAGAGCGGCCGGAAGAAGACGAAGAAATAGGCCGCCGCAAACCAGCTCGCCGGGGAGGAGGCGAGCGCGCGGAGGGCGCCGCGATGGCGGAGGCGATCGCCGGGTCGGCCGAAGGACATGGAGGAGGAGAAGCGCGCGGGACGGCCGCCGCCTTGGACCGAGTCCGAGCGCGGCCCGGGAGCGCGAGGAGGCGGAGCGGCGGCGGCGCGCTGCTGGACCCGGCCGCCGCACGCCAACTCGCCGCCCGCGCCGCTCCAACCGCCGACGAGCGATCTCGCGCGCTACCGCCGTCCTGCGACACCTCCATCCGGCGTCGCTCGTCCCCTTCGTCGACCTCGAGTCCTCCGACGATGAATGGTACAAGCCATCCCGGGGTGGGGAGACGCCGGCCGGGCGGCGAGCAGCCCGGGCCGCGCGGCCGAAGGTCAGGGCACGACGGCTCCGACGACGACGGCGGCGACTACACGGTGTTCTACCGCCATTTCGGCATGTAAAGCGCCGTGTTTTAAAATTAGCATTTGAATTCCCCTAGCCGAATTCGCAATATAGTCAAATTCGGCCTCTATGTATGAACTCCGGCCGTTATATAATATATATCATTAAATTTAGTCTATATTCACCCGTTTTTAGCCGTAGTTTGTCAAGTTTCCGTTTTTCAAATTCGCATCGTCGACTTCGCCTGGGCATGCGGCTGGGAAACTACTCCTCCCCACGCCAAATCTTCCTCCAATCCGGACAAAATTTTTGCCGGATTTAGGCGTGGAGAGCGCCAACGAGTGGGGATGCTCTTAGACCTCGTGACATTAGGAATTACCGCACATCACACACTACTTCAACATTTTCTTAGCTTCGCTCATGGAGTTTGAATGGCACAAACCGCCGGGTCCTCTGACGTGGTTCCTACTAGACTATTCCATTGGGATGCACTAGCCGTTTTTTTTTCTCGGCGCTGTTTTGCAGCCATTTGACTCCGCGCGTGACTTGAAGTCGCCATTGGTCGAGAGCGCTCGGCCGCCGGACAGCAAGTCCTTTCACTACGGTAAAACAAGACTCTGCCCGTGAAACTATTCGCACGATAAAGAATTCTATATGCACGGCAAAGATTTCATCGTGTGATGCCGCACGGTAAAGGTTGCACGGGTTAATGGTAAAGGTTTCTTTACAGTTTGACTTGCCAACGTTGCACAACGACGCACGGTAAGGTCGCTTCTTTGCCGTGTGTTAAACATGTTTTGTCTAAAAAAGGTCCCAAACTAACCGGTCTGGGATTCGAACATCGGACGCAGAATAGGGAAAGCGAGCAACCTTACTACTGGGCTAAGTGTTCGTTTGTTGATAACTATACCACGCCACGCGTTTTGATATGAGAAGAAATCCAGTTTTTACATCTTTATCGTGCGCTTACACTAGGCAAAGCCTTTTCTGCCGTGCGTTTGTTAAAAACAGTAGGCAAAGACTTGCTTTGTCGTGCTTTTGTTACAAACACTAGGCAAAAGCGGGCACGGCGATGCCTTTTGTGCTTTGCCGTGCATCTTGATACGGCTTTGCCGTCGATATTTTCTTTGCCGTGCGTCCTGAGAGGTCTTTATCGATATTTTCCTTCATTCTTTGCCATTCGGCTATTTTTTGCCGTGGAGTTTCGTGCCATCGCACGGCAAAGACTTCTTTGCCATGCGTAGACGCATGGCAAAGACGCGCCGTACGGCAGTGCTTTTTTTTCCGTAGTGTTTTACGCGCCGCTGCTGAAATATTTCCATTTTTTGTTGCTATTTTCCGGTCTGCGTAACGTTGCTTCTGCATCAATTTTTGATGCTATCTTCCCGTGTGACCATAAGATGCACCATGTGGAGCTCAGATGCAAAAAAAAAAAAAAAAAAAAAAAAAAAAAAAAATCGAATCCAAAGATGCAGCGACAATAACTACAACTGGTGGATCTCCTCAAAGGCAGCGACTTGTGCTAGATCCATGCTTGCAGCAACGATTTCGAGCAAGAGATGCATCTCCATTGAACTAGAACCGAGTTGGGGATGAACTGGATGTTTTACGACAATTCGGAAACCTACAGGGTCTCACATGGAAAAATACCATGTGCGGGAAGAATCCTGAGCCATGTTCAATCCTATTCGTTGGAGTAGTTTGGATGGCACAGATTCACCTGGAATCAGTATTATGCAAGTGCACTAGATATCCTCTCGTAACTAAGAGATGGTGTCTTGAAAAGTAAAAATAGAACGCAATATCTATTTCGTAGTCGACCTTGATTTGGTCATCCAGCGAGGTCACCTACAGGAACGCACGATTAGCATCGTATGGTAGTCCAGCCTATCAAGGTTAGTGGCGTCACGGGCTGCCAGAGGATGCGCGAGAGAGCTAATTCATTCCCCTCCCTTTCTCATCCTCTTCCTCCTTCGGTCCGGCGGCTGAGCACTCCACGAGAAGATAATCGTGATTCGAAGATGGTGGCGTCTGACGGAGCAGCAGCGCGGCGCCCACGGACGTGCTTCAGCTCGCCGCCGCCTTCATCACCTTCACCCGCATCCCCGAGCCTCCAGTCAGATCTATGCCATCCTCACCGCCCTGGATGTGTACGCCGGCGAGCGCATCCACATGGGTTGCTGGGGTCGGGAGGGCTGCATCCAGTGCAGCAGCACCGTGGTCTTCGTCTATCAACGACGCCTCCTCCCGCGGGACCCTCAAGCTCGTCATCGAAGACGCCCAGGTCGCCCAAACGCTGCTTGTGCCCCTAACTACCACGGGCATCTCCGTCCTCGACTCTACGTCGGCGAGGTTGACGCTGCCTCTGCCACTGCCTACCTGATCCGCAGGACAAAGCTCGTGCTTGATTATCTCCGGGAGTTCCTCCACCTCGGCACGCGCCATGAAACAGATGCGGTTTGCTCGATCTCGCCATGAAACTGGTGCGGTTTGCTCGATCTCATCATCAGGTTACATCGCGGGATTTTGTTCGTCTTCGTTGTTGTGAACAAGATCCGTGTGGTGTTTGTGGCATGGGATTTTCTGGCGGCTTAACCAGGTTAAAACTACATCCATGTCACATGATCTGTTCCTTTGTGTACACGAGATGATGTGCAGCTCCGGCCACGGTAGTTACATGCTGTAAATGTTGGGCTTCACCTCTGTTAATTAGATGGGATGGTAGTTTATATAGGATGTAACCTTTAATTAGATGGAATTTTCCCAACGGGGTAGGTTTGATTGAAATCATGTGTTGTTCCTTTTGGTTTTTGTTCCAAATGTAACATTGATATGAGCTCCATCCTTATTTTCCTTTAGATGGGAGTAACATGTGATGTATCTCAGATAATAATCTACTAGTAAAAAGTGGTGTAAATTGTTTTACCATGGTGATGGCCGGATGGATTCCTTTTTGCTCTTTAGATGATGTTAGTTGTACTCCCTGGTTACTATTACATCCTAGTATCATGGGGATTGAGATTTTTTGCTCGTAGATGGTGCTAGGTGTACTCCCTAGTCTTTGTGCTACATCCTGCCTTTTTTTAGATGTTATACAAAATAGCATGATTTAGTGTGTGATTTTTTAGATGGGAGCTCTGGTGTTGTTAAAAATAGGGGGTTCTTCATAATTTTCCTTCACTTTTTCAAACAAGTACGTAAAAGCCTGAAATTTTGTCCCAACGTTTTTCCCAAATGACTTGTTTTGAAATAAGACCAAATGCACAACTCCATGCAACCTGCTAGATGGAAGTTATCTCTTTGCTTCATCAACTTATGGTTCTCATGTAACCTGCTAGATGATGCAACGTGCTAGGTAGAAGCTAGATCTTTTTTTTCTTCTTCAAACTGACTTCTATTTATTAGATGGAACCTGCTACATCTTACTTTTATATTTTTCGGTCAGATGCAAAAAATATTATTCCTTTTACCCCTGAGGCCCTGATGTTGCCTTTGCTATATTCTGTTTGATGCAACTTTGTCTGTGATGTAACCTGCTAGATGGAACGTGCTAGATGGAGGCTTTGCTAGCTACATGGGAAGCTAGATGGAACCTGTTTGCCATGTTAAGTGTTTCCCGATGCAAGTTATTTTTCCTATGATAGTCGAGCCTGCTAGATTGAAATAAGCTAGATGCAAGCTAGCTTCAAATGTTACCTTTTATGTGTTTGTCCCCGAAGTGATATGATGGAACTTTTTGTTTCTGATTTGATACATCCTACCCTTTTTGTAACATGTAGTATAGTGTTTTTATTTGTGATTCTAGTATGTTTCTGATAAGATCTGTAGTTCCATTTTGACCTACTAGTTGCAGCTAACCTTCTTCTTGTAATTTCTCGTTTTTGTTTCACTGTTGATAGAACTTTGTTGCTACTGAAGCAAGGGATGTAACCAGTGGCGGAGCTTCAGTCCGGCATGTCTGGGCACCTGCTCGGGCTCCTCCCACTGTTCTTCGTTGAGGTTTGCAGCATTGTTCTTCGTTGAGGTTGCAGGAGAGATCAACAAATTAATCATTAGTTTAAATGGGCATGCAGCCATCAACAACGAGCTTTTGTAGTCTGCCTGAGCTATGCATCTGACCTAGCTCCGCCACTGGATGTAACGAAACACAACAAAGGACAGTAGGATAATGGAACTTCTATAGTTTTTTCCGTCGGGCGGGTGGCACAAGATGTACCTTTTTCGTCAGGCGGGAGCGGCGCGAGATGTAGCTTTTTCATCGGGCGGAGTGAGATGTAGCTTTTTATGTTCGGCGGGGCGACGTAGCTGTTTCGTCGGGCGGAGCAAGATTTTGCTTTTTCTACTAGGCGAGGTGGCGAGAGATGTAGGTTTTTCGTCATGCGGGGTGGGACAAGATGTAGATTTTTCGTCGGATGGGGTAGGGCGAGATGTAGTTTTTTCTGTTGGGCGGGGCGGCGCGAGATGTAGTTTTTCGTCATACGGGCGGCACGAGATGTAGTTTTTTTGGTTGGTGAGGCGAGATGTATATCTTTTTCGGCGCGCGAGGTTACATGTAGCTTTTCCGATCGGGTGCGGTAACGAGATGTAATTTTCTTTCTGTTGGACAACACGAAATGTAGCCTTGTCAGTCCCGTATAGCGGTGGGATGTTACTTTTTCAGTCTGGTGAGTGGTGATAGAGGATGTAGCCTATTTAATCAGCCGATGAAATAGTTTAACGAGATGAGATTTTCTGCCTCGGGAGGAATAAAAATCAGCGCTAGAATTTTTGGTCGGCAATCCGGAAAAAGAAGTTGGAGCGATCTAGCGTGGGATGGTCGAGATGGTTGGTTCCGGCCAGGAGCGACGGTTTTGCTTTAAAAGGAAAGAAGCGTAACTGATTTGCTTACTATAAATAGGCTGTCTGGGTGACCTCGTGTTAAGGTGAAATCGAGGTTGACCTCGTTGTAGCACAGCCCAAAATAGAATACATTTTCTCGCTCAGATAGATATAAATTTTTATTCATAATTTTATTTATTAAAATTTAACTCCGTCTATGTTGTCGCAACATAGCCGGTCCCAAGCCAGGGTAAAGGAGGAGAGTTGTGATAGGCTTGGCGAGCCAACGAAAAAACCCAGCCACTCTTGTGGAGATGAAACCCAAAAGATTTTCGTTTGGGCGTAACCCTCTTAGCGACGCGCCATATCGGAACCCGAGTGTGGTGTCAAATGGGCAAGGGCCGGGTTGTCACCCCCTAGTTGGCGCGCCGTATCTTGATCTGGATACGGTGGCAAGTGAGCAAGGATCGGGTCGTCGCATCCTTAGTGGTGCGCTACATCGGTGCCCGGGTGTAGTGGAAAATGAGCAAGGGTCTTTGCATTTGACTCGACGAGTGCGAAGGGTAAGAAAGCTAGTCGAGCCTAGGAGGTTTTGCTTATGTAACTGGAACGTAGGGTCCTTGATATGTAAGTTTTGGGAGCTAGTTGATACAGCGGTGAGGAGAGGCGTTGATATCCTTTGCGTCCAAGAGACCAAGTGGAGAGGACAGAAGACGAAGGAAGTAGAGGATACCAGCTCCAAGCTATGGTATACGGGAACGACTCCGAACATAAATGGAGTAGGCATCTTGATCAACAAGAGCCTCAAATCTGAGTGGTAGACATCAAGAGATGTGGGGACTGGATTATCCGGATCAAGCTGGTAGTTGGGGACTTTGTTCTCAATGTTATTAGCGCTTATGTCCCACAAATAGGCCACAATGAGAACACCAAGAGGGAGTTCCGGGAAGGCCTAGATGATTTGGTCAGGGGTATACCCAGTGACAAAAAGCTCTTCATAGGAGGAGACCTTAATGGCCACGTGGGTACATCTAACATAGGTTTTGAAGCGGTGCATGGGGGCTTTGGCTATGGCATCAGGAATCAAGAAGGGGAAGATGTCCTAAGCTTTGCTTTAGCGTACGACATGATTGTAGCTAACACCCTCTTTAAAAAGAGATAATCACATCTAGTGACTTTTTGTAGTGGCCACCACAGCAGCCAGATTGACTTCATCATCTCAAGGAGAGAAGACAGGAGTGCGTGCCTAGATTGTAAGGTGATACCTCGAGAGAGTGTTGTCCATCAGCATAAGCTTGTGGTGGCGGACTTCCACTTTCGACTTCGTGTCCAGCGGGATAAGTGTGTGAAAGTCGCTAGAATAAAATGGTAGAAGCTCAATGGGGAGGTAGCTCAGACGTTTAAGGAGAGGGTCATTAAGGAGGGCCCTTGGGAGGAAGGAGGTGATGCGGAAAATATGTGGATGAAGATGGCGACCTGTATTTGTAAGGTGGCCACAGAGGAGTTTGGAGTGTCTAGGGGAAGTAGAAGCGAAGTTAGGGATACCTGGTGGTGGAACACTGATATCCAGAAGGCTATTAAGGAGATGAAAGATTGTTTCAGACGCGTGTGCCTAGATAGGAGTGCAGACAACATGGAGAATTCCAAGGTGGCAAAGAAGGCCGCAAAGCGAGCTGTGAGTGAAGCAAGGGGTCAGGCGTATGAGGGCCTCTACTAGCGGTTAGGCACGAAGGAAGGCGAAAAGGACATCTATAGGATGGCCAAGATCCGAGAGAGGAAGACGAGGGATGTTGACCAAGTCAAATACATCAAGGACAGAGCAGACCAACTCCTGGTGAAGGACAAGGAGATTAAACATAGATGGCGGGAGTACTTTGCAGGGTTGTTCAATGGGGAGACTGAGAGCTCTACCATTGAACTAGACAACTCCTTTGATGATACCAGTAGGCGTTTTGTGCGACGAATCCATGAGTCTGAGGTCAAGGAGGCGTTGAGAAGGATGAACGGAGGCAAGGCAATGGGCCCTGATGGTATCCCCATTGAGGTGTGGAGAGGCCTCGGAGACATAGCGATAGTATGGCTAAGTAAGCTCTTCAACTCCATTTTTCGGGCAAACAAGATGCCGGAAGAGTGGAGATGCAGTATATTAGTACTAGTCTTCAAGAACAAAGGGGATGTTCAGAGTTGTACTAACTATCATGGAATTAAGCTTATGAGTCATAGAATGAAGATATGGGAGGAGTCATTGAGCACCTTTTAAGACGAATGACAAGCGTGACCAAAAATCAGTTTGGTTTCATGCCTGGGAGGTCGACCATGGAAGCCATCTTCTTGGTACGACAACTCATGGAGAGATACAAGGAGCAAAAGAAGGACCTACATATGGTGTTCATTGACTTGGAGAAGGCCTATGATAAGATACTGCGACACTTCATGTGGTGGGCTTTGGAGAAACACAAAGTCCCAGCAAAGTACACTACCCTCATCAAGGACATGTACGATAATGTTGTGACAAGTGTTCGAACAAGAGATGGCAATACCGATGACTTCCCGATTAAAATGGAACTACACCAGGGGTCAGCTTTGAGCCCTTATCTATTTGATTTGGTGATGGATGAGTTCACAAGGGATATACAAGGAGATATCCCATGGTGTATGCTCTTTGCGGATGATGTGGTCCTAATCGATGATAGTCGAACGGGGGTCAATAGGAAGTTAGAACTTTGGAGACAAACCCTGGAATTGAAAGGTTTTGGACTTAGTAGAATTAAAACTGAGTACATGATGTGCGGTTTGAATACTACTAGGCACGAGGAGGAGGATGTTAGCCTGGATGGGCAGGTGGTGCCTCAGAAGGACACCTTTCGATACTTGGGGGTCAATCCTGCACAAGGATGGAGATATTGATGAAGATGTGAACCACCGGATCAAAGCCGGATGGATGAATTGGCGCCAAACTTCTGGCATTCTTTGTGATAAGAGAGTGCCACAAAAGCTAAAAGGCAAGTTCTATAGGATGGCGGTTCGACCCGCAATGTTGTATGGCGCTGAGTGTTGGCCGACTAAAAGGCGGCATGTTCAACAGTTGGGTGTGGCGGAGATGTGCATGTTGAGATGGATGTATGGCCACACGAGGAAGGAACGAGTCCGGAATGATGATATACGAGATAGAGTTGGGGTAGCACCGATTGCAGAGAAGCTTGTCCAACATCGTCTAAGATGGTTTGGGCATATTCAGCGCATGCCTCCAGAAGCTCCAGTGCATAGTGGACGGCTAAAGCGTGCTGATAATGTCAAGAGAGGACGGGGTAGACCAGAATTGACATGGGAGGAGTCCGTAAAGTGAGATCTGAAGGACTGGAGTATCACCAAAGAACTAGCCATGGAAAGAGCCGAGTGGAAGCTTGCTATCCATGTGCTAGAACCATGAGTTGGTTACGAGATCTTATGGGTTTCACCTCTAGCCTGCCCCAACTTGTTTGGGAATAAAGTCTTTGTTGTTGTTGTTGTAATTTTATTTATTAAAATTTAATCCTCACATAATTCTAGAGATGTGAAAATATTATTTTCTTATTGCGTTGGGTGATTCATCTACTCCTATAGTAGCTTGCCCTCTGTTCTGAAGCCTAAAATATGGACATGTCTAAAACCTCGTTCACACCTGAAGAGATGGAGTTAAGTGTGTGAATACCGACTTAGAAGAAGAACACTATTAGAAAATGTACAATGGTGCTAACTCAACGTAGTCACCCGCGAAGATCTTGGATGGGACAAAAACAGAAAAAATACATTTGTCTTTTCTTAGCTAAGAGGTGATCTATTAGTAATACGAAAGATGGGACACCTCTATCAAATATATAAATTGTTATATCTTGCTTACAATTTTCTACTTTAATTTCAGTCACCCAAAAACTTTAGGAGCATGCAAACATCACCTGTTACATGTGAACCTAAGAAATTATCTACTCCCTCCGACTCTTATTACTTACCTCTAATATATATATATATCTAGAATTAAGATGTGTCTAGATATATCTATGTTAGATCAAGTACAATAAATCATAGTCAGCTGGCTATGAGGATTAAAATAATATATTGTTCCTTAGTTGGAGGAGAGAGAGAAGGATAGAGAGGAGGAGTGGGCTCTTATGCAGGAGCTAGCTCTAGCACTTGCTCCTAGACACTTTATGAGAGTGAAGGGTGGGCCATGCAGTGATAAAGTAGTACTACCTCCGTTTCAAGGAATAAGGCGCACACGTATTCCAAGACGAACTTTGACCATAAAAGTTGAGCAACAAAATCTTGATTATAGTATATGTAATTAGTATTGTTGGATTCTTATTGAAAAGTAATTTCTAATGATACTAATTTTATACAAATAATCTTTATCTATTTGAAGTAATTCCTGGTCAAACAAAAAGCACGTAAAATGAGGGCGCCTTATTCCTTGAAATGGAGGTAGTACAATTTTATAGCTCACTATTGTACTTGTTGGCTCTAGATTGACTATAGATGACATGGCACTTGGTTTATAGCCAACAGTTGGCTCTATTATTGAACTTGCTCTTAGAAGCAAGTAATATGGATCACAGGGTTCTTTGTCTTCCCTAGGTAACATGCATTGTTTAAGAGAAAACCGTCCTTATGTTAGTAATGGCATGCAGTTGTTATATATACCTGGCTTAGCAAGGGATGAGACTGCTCATAGTGGGAGTAACATACTCCCTCCTGCCCAAAATATGTTGCATATAAGTTTTGGTTAAAGTCAAACTTCGTAAAGTTTAACCATCTATATTGATAAAAATATAAACATAGATAACAAAATAATAATATTTTTATAATTATTATGAAATATATTTTCATATTATATACATTTGACATGGTAGATCTTTGTATTATTATCTATATTCTTGGTTAAAGTTTGTACAGTTTGACTTGCACGAAAAGTAATGCACAACATAAAATGGGCAGGAGGAAGTAGATAGTAACATCACACACCCCAAAACATTTTGGTGACATGGCATGTTAATAAATGAAGAAATAAAGTGGGGTGGTAACTAACTATGTTGCGATAACATCACACTTCTCAAGATAAGATGAGTCTACAATCTAATAAATATAACATGCATGATACCACATATATGTAACTACTCACTACGAATGTAGTAACATATGATAGTAACATGCACCATGTTACTACTACCTCCATCCCGATTTATAGGCTCTACACGTATTTGTAGGTTGTAAATTTGAACAATGTAATACAACAAATATATTGTAAAATATATATAATTAGAACATTTAGATGTTTTACTTCCTAATGCTATAATTTTTATTTATAATTACATTATATTGGTCAAATAGAGGATCTAGGGATGCACGTAGGCCCTGTAAATGGGATGGAAGAAGTACTCTATGTTATTCCCCACTATAACTAATCCGAGTAATTCTCATCCTGGATCCAAGCACTATAAATCGGAACAGCAACAAGCACTGGTGAAGTTCCCTATTGTATTGGCACTTACCACTATTAGCGCTCGCATTATTGAAGAAGAAACGAACTTTACTATTAGTACTAAAGCCTGTTTGTCTTGCTCGTGTCCCCCACGGCTAGCTGCAGGTATGTCCTTCAGTTTGCCTAGCACTGCATATGTATATGCAGTTGTTGTTTGCATTTACTGCTACTTTTCCCCACCCTCAAACAGTAATATACCGTGCGATGGGATGAGGCCGAGCGGCCATACTGTGGCTAGCTGCTTTCTCAATTGGACAAATAGTAATCTAATTAAATTTAAGCAGTATAGACCTGGTGTGCATGTCTCTTATGATCTTGACCGGCGTGATTGCTGCCTTGCCGGTACTGGTGTACACGTCATCCGTGATCCCCAATTGTGTACCAGAGTCCATGCAAAAGTCATTGGTTAGCTAGACATATATGACTGGACAACACAGTACCAACTATTCTCTATCGGTCCCGTATATAGTGTACAAAATGTTAGGATTTGACTTTTTTTTTCATCATCAGGACATAACATAATAACACCGCATAGGCAATGTAAAGAAGCAAGCAAACAAGCCTATGTCAAGTCCAATTAATCTCTGAGAATGGAGGTATTGCATTAACCAGTCGTAGAATGTGATATCATACTATGTTGTCATGCATGTATACACACTGGTGGAAAAACAGGCTTTGGTCGCGGTTGGCAACTGCCATTAGTCGCGGTGGCCCAACCGCGACCAAAGTAGCGCGACTAAAGGCCCCCCCTTTAGTCGCGGTTCCTTACGAACCGCGACTAAAGGCCCATCCACGTGGGCCTCGAGGCGAGCGCCAGGGCGGAGAGGACCTTTAGTCGCGGTTCTTCCGGCCAACCGCGACTAAAGGCCTCCGCAGGGTTTAGGGTTTAGCCCCCCTCCCCCTAAATCTGGTTTCTTTTTAATTTGTATTATTTTATTTCTTTTGGGTTTTAATTTTGAAGGAGTTTCACATATTCTACGGTACTTGTATACATACATGCATATGAATGTACAATTTCAAACAAATTTGAAATTAGAACCAAAAAGAATTCAAGAGTAATATACAATATATATTCAATATCGGATGACCATATACAATATATATTCAATATCGGATGACCATATACAATTTTGAACAAGTTAGTTACAAATTCCGGTGCCTATAAAGATCTACGTCATCGTAATAGTGTTCTCCTCTAGGATCGATGACTTCCCTCGCCAACCATCCAGCTAGTTCCTCTTGAAGTGGTCGGAAGCGAGCTTCTAGACTAAGCGTCTTCCGGAGGTTATTCCTCGGGATGTTGTTCTCACACGTCCGGTCCCGCTCATTGCGGTATCTCCGGATCCTCTCACAAACATAGTATCCACATAGATTGGTCCCCGGTGGCTGAGTATCCCCCGTCGTCGGCACTGCCATTTTAAAATGTAGCTCTTTTTTGAATTCACCGACCTTGGTATCTACGAACCGTCTCCAAACCCTACGAGGCAAAGAAAATTAAATAAACAAGAGAGTTATTAATTAGTTACTTGATATTAGGAAATGATGAACGAAATAGGCCGATCGATATAGAGCGCAAATGAATGAAAATAATTACTTTTGCATCATTTTTCTCATGTCGCCCCAAAGCGCCGGATCCATATTCGGAGAGTCGTGGACGAGAACTGAGGAGGTCTGAACTTTAATTACCATAAGAATCCGGTGGAACCTGCGGACACGATACATGCACGATCATGCATAACTCATCGATTAGCCACATACCATGCATGGAGTAAACAAAAGAGAATGTGCTCAAGACGAAACACTCACCCAAAATGGTAAGGAAATAGAATATCACTTTTCTGTTGCTGTTTTCTAATAAACCGCCACAGGTCTTCCTCCACGTCGGCGGGGTGGTGTTCTAACACATATGAATTAACGATGTGTGGGTCAATGAACCCAACATCATGGATTTTCCTTATTCGCATTTCCCGCTTCTTCATTCTGCATAATATATAGCGTACACAACAAGATAGTTAGGACAATATATATATATATATAGTGCGGGCAATGAACGAGATGGGGTAGAAATTAATAAATCACTTACGAACGTAGCAACCGATGATAGATTTGTCGAGGTCGCGCAGATTGAACAGCTGGAACAATTCACTCGGAGGAATTTGTACCCGGTAACGTTTGAAGTGATGCTCATATTTAACTTCCGCATAGATATAGTCTTTGGCGTTTTCATGTTTTATGTAAGCCTTGTACCAATTTAGCGAGACCTTTCATTTGTCGAGGTAGATCCTCTTCCTGCGCAGAGCTCGATGAGAGGGCCATTCTTCACATATGTAAATACTACGTCCTTCATTGGCGCCTCATCAATGCCTAACACCTGCACGAAGAGTGATACCTAAGTCGGCCGCTTGTTTTCCGGCACTTTCTACGAGTCAATCCATGTGCTGCCGCAGCTGCTATGATATCGGGGGCCTCCCGACCGGCGGCTTGCACTATGAGCGGGGCGATCGATTGTTTACTTTGTTCCCCGAGCTGGGCAACTTCTTTCCCCCTTTCTAATTTTGTCTCGGCCTTGTCCTCCAAGGCTTTCTTCTCCGCGGACTCTTTGTTCCTCTTGAACGCGGCTCGCTTGCCTACGAAGTTCACGTAAATAGTCGTCGAGGCAGATTCTTCGCGGCTTGGGACGGTGTGTTCAAAAATGACTTAGCCCATTGCTTTTCCTTGTCGAATATACTCGGCTTGGGCTCGCCCTCTATTTTCTTCTTGACGCTCGCCTTCCATTTCTCTAAATCAGCAGCCGCGCCCGCCTCGACTTCCTCGGCACTACTTTCCCAAGGCCTCGTGGGGAGAGGCTTCGGTGATACCTCCGGTACCTTTGTTTTCTTAGGTACGTAAGGGTCCGGGTTAATAACCCGGGACTGCTACGCTTCTTCGCCGGAGGTGGATTGGGGGCGGTACCGGTGTCCGATCACCCGCCGGACGAGGACCGGGGGCGGCGTCCGCCGACGTGAATGAGGTGTATTAGGTGAAGCACCACCGCCACCGTCACCGCCACCGCCACCGTCACCGCCACCGCCACCGTCACCGCCACCGCCACCACCACCACCGTACGGGGGTGGACTTGTTGGCGCCTCGCCCAGAAACTTGATAAATTTCTTCTCGCCATAGAATGAGCTGGCGCTTGACATCTCCAAGTCTTTTCACCCCTTCGGGTGTAGCAATGTCAATGTCCGGGTCCTCAAACCCTTGGACTATCTCCTCCACCGTGACACGAGCATAGCCATCTTGAATGGGGTTGTTGTGGTGGAGTGCTCCAGGTGGTAAAGCACTGCCGATGGCTACCTTCATGGACATGTTCCCGATAGGATAATACCGATGACATGCTTTCATCTCCTTTATATCGTCCACGGGGTAGCGAGGAGGCTCCGGTGCGATAACTTCGACCACCAGCTGAGGCTCCGGTGCGAGTAATTTCGATCGTCGGTGCACCAGCCGGTGAGGCCTCCGTGGAAGCCACGCTGCTTCTTCTCCGCTGCTGGCTTCCGAGATCCATTGGATGATCTTCATGCTTGCGCCCGAGCTGCATCTCTTTCGGCGACTAGTACACTCACGGTTTTCTTCATCACATCCATTTCCGTTACCAACTTCGCCACAACATCCGCATCCCGATCCATCTTTCTCTTACGGCTTACGTAACCGTACGGGTCATCTTTGCGGGGAACCCTAGTTTCCACGAAATGTCCCCGGGCATGCCTCGTACACGTCCTCCGTGTTCGGGATTCCCGAGGGCTTTTGTCGAGGCGTCGTTCTCTCCGTTGAACCTGATCCTCCCCTCTTGAGCATCCCTCATTGCCTCAATAAGGTTTTGGGTGGGTGTAATTATTTTGCCCTGGTAAACACACTCCCCTGTCTCCGGGTTCGAGCGATCCCCCATGCCCGTACCACCAGCTTTTGGCCCTTGGGTCCCATCCCTCCGTACCTGGACGGATTCCTCGCGCCCTCGGCTCGTTCTCCATCTTCTCCCACTTAGGCTGCCAAAAGCGATACCCTCCCGGCCCCATTTTATGATTGTACTCCTTCTTGGCCGCATTTTCCTTATTTTTTTCGATAGTTCAAGGAACTGCTCCGATTTCTTTTGCTTCACAAATTCTGGCCAATCATGTTGCGGTTTCTCATATTGTCCTTTGAAATCCGGAGTCTTGCCACTGGTTGACAAAGTCATGGGCTAGATTTTGCTTGTATTTCCGGAATGCGTTGGCCATCCTAGAAAGAGCGAACCGTTTGACTAGCTTGCGCCTCTTCTTGTTTTCCGCAATCTTGTTACCCTCCTCATCGTATTTGCGGTATTCCGGAGGTAGAACGAAATGTTCCATAAGCTTTTTGAAGCAATCTTTTTTCTCTCTCGTTCGACAAAAGTGAAACCAACACGTGCCTTCTTTGGCTCATTCCACTCCTGGCGGGTGATCGAGACGTTGTCTCTAACAACGGCTCCGCATTGGCCGACAAACTTGGTGGCGTTCTTGCTCGGGCTCCGGCGGCCTGCCGGTTTCTTCGTCGACAACATCGATGGTGCATGTTTCTCCTGGTTTCATCGTCTTGGTTGCGCCACGCTTTGACGACGACGTACTCGATTTTTCGACGATCCGGCCGAGGGCTAAAATAAGAAAGAGAGTCGCGCGCGTTAGTACACACACATTAATTTATTCAAATCGGTTAGTTGTATCACCGAGACGCTCAATATGTATATATATATACCTCGGCGCCGGAGGTGGTTGCTACTTCCAAGCGAAGATCGTCGTTTATCGACGTTTCTTCGGCATCATCTTGCTGACGGCGCCCTTCATCTTCACCCTCAAGGTTCAGATAAGAAGAGATATCATCTTCTTCTTCTCCGGTCGGCACATATATAACATCGCCTTTTATGATGCCGAAGATATGTTCTTCGAGCGTCCGGATCATAGTTGTCCAGAATCGGGTCACCTCTATCGTCCGCCATATGTCGGTCCCGAAAACATGTAGTCAAAACAAATTAATTAAGTGAACAAGGGCGGTGGCGGTGGCGAAAGGGCGGTGGCAAAAGGAGAGGGCGAGGAAGGGGTGGGAGAGGGTGTCGCGCGCGGCGGATTCATCGGACAAGTGCCGTGGCGAGGGGGGAAAGGGCGACGTGAACCGGTTGGGCAAACAGAGACGGCGCGGTCTCGTGCGTCAAAATTTTATTAAGTCAAAACTTAGAATTTTATTAAGTCAAAATTTTAAGTCATATTAAGTCAAAATTTAAGTCATATTAAGTCAAAATTTTATTAAGTCATAATAATATGTTAAGTTTTAAGTTTATTAAGTCAAAATTTTAGTTAAGTTAATTTTATGTTAAGTTAAAAAAGAGAGAGATTTTTTATTAAGTTAATTTTATTAAGTCAATTTTCGGTTAACATTCCAAAAAAAAAACCGGCGGGCGTATGTGGCGGGCGGCCGGCCGGCCGCGCGCCCTCCGGCCGGCGGCGCGTGCGCGGCGGCGGCGGCGCGTGCGCGGCGGCGGCGTGCGCGGCGGTCGCTTTCTCTCCCTCCCTCTCTCGGGACGGCGTACGGCGGCGGCGCGCATATGCGCGGGAGAGATACACACGGCGCGGGCACACGTACGTACGGCGGCGGCGTCGAAGCGGGGCGGCGGCGCGTCAAGGGCGGGGCTGCGGCGTCGCAGGGCGGGGCGGCGGTCGACGGCGTTGGCGTCGCGGGCGGGGCGGCGGTCGACCGGCGGCGTCGCAGGGCGGGCGGAGGTCGACGGTCGCGCGCGGCGAGATCCGGCGGAGAAGAAGAGTCTGGCGCGGCGGTTCGCGCCGCGCCTTTATATAGGAAGCGCCTTTGGTCGCGGTTGGTGTGGCCAACCGCGACTAAAGGGTGACCTTTAGTCGCGGTTGGCCACACCAACCGCGACCAAAGGCATTTTTTCGCCCGAATTTCCTTTCCGCGGAAAAAACCTTTAGTCGCGGTTGGTGTGGCCAACCGCGACTAAAGCGTTTTCAAAATTCTTTTCTTTATCAAAATGTTAAAAATACATATAATATATCAAAAAATTCAGAAAAAATAAACTAATTCATTTAAAAATCTTAAAAATACAAATAATATATCAATAAATTTAGAAAAATTAAACTAATACATTTCAAATTTTTTAAAATACAAATAATATATCAAAAAAACAGAAAAATAAAACTAATTCAATTCAAAATCTTAAAAATACAAATATTATATCAAAAAAATTAGGAAAATAAAACTAATTCAATTCAAAATCTTAAAAATACAAATAATATATCAAAAAATTCAGAAAAATAAAACTAATTCATTTCAAAATCTTAAAATACAAATAATACATCAATAAATTCAGAAAAATAAAACTAATTCAATTCAAAATCTTAAAAAATACAAATAATATATCAAAAAATTCAGAAAAATAAAACTAATTCAATTCAAAATTTTAAAAATACAAATAATATACCAAAAAATTCAGAAAAATAAAACTAATTCAATTCAAAATTTTAAAAATACAAATTATCAAAAAATTCATAAAAATAAAACTAATTCAATTCAAAATCTTAAAAATACAAATAATACATCAATAAATTCAGAAAAATAGCCCCCTCTTCCCGCCTCTGTCTTTCCGCCTCTGTCTTCTCGTTGGCCCCCTCTTCCCGCCTCTGTCTTTCCGCCGACCCCCTCTTCCCGCCTCGTCTTCCCGCCATTTCTTCCCTGTCTTCCCGCCTCTTTCTTCCCGCCAGTTTTTTCCCGCCAATTTCTTCCCGCCTCTTTCTTCCCGCCTCTTTCTTCCCGCCTCTTTCTTCCCGCCTCTTTCTTCCCGCCACTTTCTTCCCGCTCCCATTTTTCCCGCCATTTGTCACTCCATATATGTAGCCCGGCTTGGCCAGCATTATCACATACAATCTCTCATCACTCTCTCATGGCTTCCACCGCACCCACTCTAACCTACCAGGCAGGTGGAGGAGCTTTGCGCCTCGAACTACCCTTGCCCACCGGGGCTACCGCGTCCCTGCCGGCTGGAGCCTAAGCGTCGGCGGCGTGCCGGTCCCTCCCGTCCCTCAGGGTACTGCGCGCCGGGCGGCCATCACGAACCACTACTACCTCGACCTCACGCCGGAGCAGCGGATGAATCCCCGCTGGCATCCCGATAACCAGCATACTTGGGACGCCTTCTTCATCAATCGGCGTGAGAGGGCGCTCGCCGGGTATGAGGAGGACGGTCTCGCCTCCTGGAAACTTCCACGAGGCCGGCCGTCGGCTATGGTGGTACGGCCGGACTCGCGGAGCGTCATGGACTACATCACGGCCGGCGATATCCCCCGCCCGCGCTACCCTCGGTTCGAGCCACGAGCGCCGCCGGCCGACGGCCGACGACAGACGGCGGACGACGACGCCGGCAACTTAGAAGGCGACGACTACCAGGTACAACGGCGGCGGCTATGAAGACTACGAGTATGCATATTATACGCCTAGGCAGGAGTATGACTAAATCGTCACTCCAAATTTCATGTATGCAGGAGTATGACTTAGTCACTCCAAATTTCATGTATGCGGGAGTATGACTTAGTCACTCCAAATTTCATGTATGCGGGAGTATGACTTAGTCACTCCAAATTTCATGTATCATCGGTGCTATCTCGAGTCAATTGAATCATTCGAAAATGGACACCAATTAAACACATCACGGGTAATATAATTCACATGATTCATTCAACAAAGTTTGGTACAATAATAAATTATTACACATCATTTCTTCCCTTGTGTCCCCGCTTGCTTACGATTGTGCCGTATCCATGGAGCATCCTCATCATTTAACTTAATGCTTGGGTCGGTGTTCACTTTGAAGGGCGGAATTTCAGCAAACATATTATAATCTTCCGACATGTCTGTCTTGTCCTCCACTCCCACGATGTTTCTTTTCCCCTGAAAGAACAATGTGGCGCTTTGGATCATCGCATGATGTACTGATCGTTTTCTTATCTTTCCGTTTCCTCGGTTTGCTACTCATGTCCTTCACATAGAAAACCTGAGCGACATCTTTCGCTAGGACGAATGGTTCGTCAAGGTAACCAAGATTGTTGAAATCCACCATTGTCATTCCGTATTGCTGGTCCACCTTTACCCCACCTCCTGTTAGCTTGAACCATTTGCACAGGAACAAAGGGACCCTAAAGGAGGGTCCATAGTCAAGTTCCCATATCTCCTCTATGTAACCATAATATGTGACCTTTTGCCCATTCTCGGTTGCTTGCATCAAAGCGGACACCACTGTTTTGGTTGGTGCTCTTTTTATCTTGGGCGATCGTGTAAAATGTATTCCCATTTATCTCGTACCCTTGGAAAGTCGTTATAGTCGAAGATGGTGTCTTGGCCAACATGTACAGCTGATCTACAACCTTATTGTCACTCATTAAATGTTTTCTCAACCAACTGCCGAAAGTCTCCATGTGGGCCTTCCTAATCCAGGATTCAGGCTTCCTAGGGTTGTCCGAGCGTAAAATATTCTTGTGTTTCTCAAAGTACGGAGCCACCAAGCTGGAATTGGTCAGAACCGTGTGGTGTGCTTCGATCGGAGAATGGCCGTCCATACATATCATTGATTTCCTTCCGATCGTGCCTTTTCCACTTAGTCTCCCCTCGTGCCGCGATTGAGGAAGACCAATCGGCTTAAGGTCGGGAACAAAGTCAACACAAAACTCAATTACCTCCTCATTTCCATAGCCCTTGGCGATGCTTCCTTCGGCCTAGCACGGTTACGAACATATTTCTTTAATACTCCCATGAACCTCTCGAAGGGGAACATATTGTGTAGAAATACGGGACCGAGAATGGAAATCTCATCGACTAGGTGAACCGGGAGGTGCGTCATAATATTGAAGAAGGATGGCGGGAACACCAACTCGAAACCGACAAGACATTGGATCACATCGTTCCGTAACCGTGGTAGAACTTCTGGATTGATTACCTTCTCGAGAGATTGCATTGAGGAATGCACATAGCTTCACAATGGCTACTCGAACATTTTCCGGCAGAGCCCCTCAAAGCAATCGGAAGCAATTGCGTCATAATCACGTGGCGGTCGTGAGACTTCAGGTTTTGGAACTTTTTCTCCGCCATGTTTATTATTCCCTTTATATTGGACGAGAATCCGACGGGACCTTCATACTGCTCGGGCATTCAAAAAAGATGACCTTCTCTTCTTTGGTCGGAGCGTAGGCCGGCACGACCTTGAAACCGTTCCGGATGCTTGTCATCGGGGTCTTTCAAACTTTGCTCGGTCCTCGCCGTGATTCCTTTGTATCATTTGACTTCCCATACACGCCCAAGAAGCTTAGGATGTTCACGCAAATATTCTTCGTAACGTGCATCACGTCGATTGCAGAGCGGACTTCTAGGACTTTCCAATATTCTAGCTCCCAGAATATAGATTTCTTCTTCCACATGGCTACGTGCCCGTCGGCTCCCTTCGGAACTGATTGTCCGCCGGGACCCTTTCCAAAGATGACTTTCAAACCCTTGACCATATCAAATACCTCAGCACCGAGTGTGTTCCGCAGGCTTCGGCCGGTGATCTGCCTTGCCGTTGTAATGCTTGCCTTTCTTTCTTACTTGGATGACCTTTCGGAAGAAATCGACGATGCCCAAGGTACACGTTCTTCTTACAATTTGGCAAATGTACACTTTCAGTCTCATGTAAGCAGTGCGTGCGTGCATGCATTGTATCCCTTATTTGACAGTCCCGAAAGGTTACTAAGAGCAGGCCAATCGTTGATGGTTACGAAAAGCAACGCTCGTAGGTCAAATTCCTCTTCTTTGTGCTCATCCCACACACGGACACCGGGTCCGCCCCACAGATTGTAAAAGCTCATCAACTAATGGCCTTAGGTACACATCGATGTCGTTGCCGGGTTGCTTCGGACCTTGGATGAGCACCGGCATCATAATGAACTTCCGCTTCATGCACAACCAAGGAGGAAGGTTGTAGATGCATAGAGTCACGGGCCAGGTGCTATGGCTGGAGCTCTGCTCGCCAAAAGGATTCATGCCATCCGTACTTAGACCAAATCTTATGTTCCTTGCGTCAGCTGCAAAATCTTTGAACTCTCTGTCGATCTTTCTCCATTGCGTTCCATCCGCGGGGTGTCTCAACTCCCCGTCCGACTTACTGGTCCTCTTTGTGCCATCGCAACAACTTGGCATGCTCTTTGTTCCTGAACAGACGTTTCAACCGTGGTATTATAGGAGCATACCACATCACCTTGGCGGGAACCCTCTTCCCGGGTTTCGGCCCTCAACATCGTCACCGGGGTCATCGCCTCGATCTTATAACGCAATGCAGTGCATACCGGGCATTCATTCAAATTCTCGTATTCACCGCGGTAGAGGATGCGATCGTTGATGCATGCATGTATCTTCGAACCTCTAAACCTAGAGGGCGAGACAACCTTCTTTGCTTCGTACGTAGTGGCGGGCAACTCGTTATTCTTTGGAAACATATTCTTCAACATTTTCAAGCAAGTTTTCAAATGCCGAGTCAGCTACACCTGCCTGTGCCTTCCATCTCAGCAAATCCAGGTGTGCAGCCCGAGCTTTTTCGGACCATCGTCGCATCCGGGTACGAGCGCCTTCCTGTGATCCTCTAACATGCGATCCAAATTCTCCCTCTCTTTTTCAGTTTCGCAGCGTCTCCGTGCATCAGCAATGGTCCGACCAAGATCATCAACGGGATCATCACGTGCCTCTTCTTCACCTTCCCCTTCACCTTCAGCATCCTCCATGAAAGTATCACCGAAATGAGAAAGATAGCTTTCATCATTGAAATCATCCCCTTCTTCATCTTCTTCCATTATAACCCCTCTTTCTCCATGCTTGGTCCAACAATTATAGCTTGGCATGAAACCGTGCCGAAGCGGTGCATGTGAACATCTCTTGAGGAAGAGTAACCCTTCGATTCTTACACTTAACACATGGACGAGATAACAAAACCCCCCGCTTGTTCGCATTAGCCACTACGAGGAAATCTTTCAAACCCGTACTTGAACTCGCCGGAGAGTCGGTTACCGTACATCCATTGCCGATTCATCCGCATTATTATAATATAAAATATATAATTAACCATCATGCATTTGTTAAACTAACTAGCTACAAACAATATAAATTAAACAATGAACTACACACACATGCATATTTTATCAATGACACATCAAAGGTTCAAGTTGCTAACCGCGATCGAGGAGGAAAAATAAATGAGAAAGCTCAAGTGTGACTCCAACACTTCATATCATGTTTGTTTCATGCTCTTGGGGCATTTCATCAAACACCTTATGTGCATAAGAGGAACCAAAAGCAAACCTAACACTCACTTGTGAAGTTTGTGAAGAGAATGGCTCCAAATGGCTAAGTGTTGGCTGCTGGATGGGTATATATAGGGGAGGGGCTTTAGTCCCGGTTGGGCTAGCCAACCGCGACTAAAGGCCTTCGGGCACCTTTAGTCGCGGTTGGGCTGGCCAACCGCGACTAAAGCCCCCACGTGCACCAGCCGGCCACCGTGCGCCCGGGCCCGGAGCCTTTGGTCGCGGTTCGCCACACGAACCGCGACTAAAGACCCCATTAGTCGCGGTTCCTTTACCTTCGCGACTTATGGGGCTTCCCGGAAGCCTGTTTTTCCACCAGTGACATGAAGGTATATCATTTAACTCCTAGAATGTCCCAAGTATTGTTATGGGGTGGTGGATGTATTGTTGCTGCTACGGCTGGAACACCGTAGCAGGGCCTTTTATTTCTTAGTTTTCTTTTAAATTTTTTGGTTGGGTGCATCTATACTACCATTAGGGTATTGCGTAGTTAGAGAGGCTAGATGTAATTGGTATCTTCTTGATATTAATATATTCCCTTTGTCGAAAAAATGTTCCAAGTATAGATGATCCATCAACTCAAATAGCAGACCTCTCAAGTGTGAAAATTGCCTATGTATAGCCTCACCAAAAATGGTTTTGACATGTGAGGACGGTTTTGCAACTTTGGACATATGGAAATAAGACGACAAAAACAAGAAAATGATTAAGTAAAACAATCAAACAATTTCATTTTTTAGTTAATGATGAAATGGGTGTAGCCATGATGGCAAGTCAAGGTGGGGGCATACAAGAGATGGGACGAAGAAATCCCCTCTTCGATCTCGTGATTTTCCTATCGTATCTCCTTTTCTATCAATTAGTAGAATATCACCTATTCATAGTATTAATGATATCTGAGACTATCGATTAGTTTATGTAGAATGCAGCGCCCTTGTAAGGGAAAGAAAAACACTTCTTCTTATGAGATTATGGGAGCCGAAACCACTAAACAGTTGAACCGATATTCATTTCTAAAAGGAATGTGTCCGAAAACAGGTCAAGAAATAAGGCTAAAGCTCGAAGCCAAACAAGAGCAATGAAAAGTGCCCCCAAAAGAAGGAGGGATCAACGGATACGAGATCCGAGTTCACATATCTCTATCACCACTTCCCTTCGAGTTAACAAGTCTCAGGAGCTCTCCCTGCAATTTATACTCAAAGTTTGCGCTTGATTCAATGCTAATCTTGCGCTCAAAAACGACTGCACATGTCTATTTCCTATGCAAGGGATTTCGTAGGGCAACCGTTCCCGAAGCTTGCTTTGCGCTTGCTTCAAAGTACTCAGTTGTTATACCCCTCCATTTTCATCAAAATGAGGGGGTACTTAGTTTAATAATGATACTACTCATACGAGAAAGCCTTTGCTTCCGGTGTTGCGGTCAGAAACCCACCGGCGGGCAGCGACGGGCAACACCGTAGAGCCGGGAATCTCCCAGGACTGCGGCTGGCCCTGGTCCCTCCGAGCGACGGCCCGCAAAGCCTTCTGCGCACACGTCCGATGCTGATGCAAGGGCGTGCCACCTGACCTATACCTGGTCAGGAAGGTGTTGGATGATGCCTCGCTTATTTTCCTGCATGGCATACACGTAAACGTTAAATTCGAGCCTCGATCGGCTCTCAGGTTGTCCTGTGAATCGGCTCAAAGAGCCGATCCACCCATGATACGTACGAGGTGTACGATCGGATGGTGGTCCTGCTTGATCAAGATAAAGCTGAAGCAACCTACTACGATTTGGGGTTTTCACCGCATAATCGGAACATCCTACTCGTGATTGGGCCTCGCGCTCGCGTACGGTGATCGTAAGCCGATCCTAGACAGGGCCTAAAAACCAACACGAGGTTGATCCCGGAACATCCTGTCTAGGGCTAGCAAACTACACCCTACACGCCGCTGGATCCTCCAACCCTTTGTAAGGCCTAACTATGCAGATATTAAACTAATCCTTGAAGAACAAGGAGCAATCATAACGGATCGGATCTACTAGACAATGATCAAGCGGGTGCCGCCCTTACACCCGTGACGAGCGTAAGGGCGGCTAGATGCCTAAGGGTTGCAAGACGATAGCATATGATACGAAGAACAATGCTAACCCTAAAACATCTATGATAACTACGTTGCTCGCCATCAAAAAGGCTTCAGTACGAGCAACGCATGAATTACGAATAAACGAGTGCTGCCTTGATCGCAAGATGCGATCTAGGCAGCATGGTGCTTACCCGGAAGAAACCCTCGAGATGGGGGAGTTGGCGATGCGCCGAGATTGGTTTGTGTTGAACGTTGGTTGTTGTTTATTTCACAAACCCTAGATACATATTTATAGTCCGGGGGACTTTCTAATTCAGGCGTGCACCTAACCGTGCACGGGTTAAACTCTAACTTCTAAACTAAGATGCGATCTACTATAATACAGATACACGGGCAATTTAGCCCAAACTTGGTACACAAGGCCGATTCATGTATTCCTTCTATGTATATTCTTCAAGCCTATCTCCAATCACGGCCCACCTCTGATCCGGTCAAATTCTGGTGATAACACATGCCCCCCTGGTTTTGGAAATGACATTTCCAAAATCATTACACTTTCCTTTCGTCGGGTCATGTCGTGGCAGAGCAGAGCTGCCGCAGAATCTTCCATAATTTCGCCTCGCCTCCTGGGCTTCTCTGCACGAATTGATAATTTCGGCATCACGTCCTCGAGAACCGTCATGGCATTAAATCTCCACTACACCCCCCTTATTTATCTGTGTCGAACGGTTCGCCACTTCATCCCCTTGCTCTGTTCTGTCCACCGGCGCCCAAAAAACCCTCTTCCCCGTAGCAATGTCTTCCTCTTCCTCTTCCCCCTCAGGCCTCCCCCTCCAATCTTCGCCGAAGAGCAAGAATGAAGACGACCTCCACTCCGGGGCGAACCCCATCTCCTCCGACAAGGCGGAGAAAGAAGGAGAAGTAGAGAAGACGGAGGCCTCCCCCTCCGCCAGGCTCCCGCCGAAGAAGCGCTCCCGCATGTGGGCGGACAGCGAGGACGAGGATGATGACGAGGAAGGAGAAGAGGAGGAGGAGGAGGAGGATGATTCCTCCTCTTCCGCTGGGTACCCGCCGACGAAGCGCTTCCGCGCTTGGGCGGACAGCGAGGATGATGATGGTGACGAGGAAGAAGAAGCTCTGGCCGAAGGCTGGGGCAGCAGCGACGAGGAATTTTCCGGCAGTAGCGCCGACGGCGACGCCGACGACGATGCTAGCGAGGATTAGTAATGTAGGATTAGTAGTCCCTGAGCAATCGGCTCTTCTTTTGCTCTTCCTTGCTTGAGCAATCGGCTCTTCATTGTAAAAATCCTCTCTTATTAATGAAGAAGACTTTTCCTTAACTTGATTTTGCCGATTTCCCTTCGTGCTGATCCGATTGTTAGTTAGCCAATGCTTTAATGAGCCGATGCTAACGCATCAGTCCTTCATTTCCCCAACTGATGCCCTCGAGTTCTGGTGGACAATGTGGAAGACCAACGCCTTTAAGAGAGCCCCAGAACCGCCGCTGAAACGACTTGATGCTGAAGCCGATACCTCTGGATATTCAGATATTCAGTGATATTCTCTTCAGTGATATTCTTCAACCCTGCGCAATCCCCTTGAAGAAGATTATGATGGAGGGCCAGCCGATGAAATCTCAATCGGCTTCTTAAGAACAGAATATCTACGCAGTCAGTTGCCCCCCGAGCCTCAATCAAGGCGAGAACAGCAGTGAGCCAACCAAATGTGCCACCATCGGCTTCCAAGTCATAATGCAGAGCCAGCCGATTTCAACCAAAATCGGCTCCCCAGAGCAGAGAACCTTCAGGGTGAGCTGCCCCCCGAGCTTTTCCAGTCCACTTCTCGCGTCTTGCTGATCAGATCGGCTCCTGACCTTTGGTGGACTGATGCAACCCATCCTTAACCTGATCTGCACGTCCATGCTGTTCTTGGGATTGGTCAGGGTTGTGATCCCTCAAACTTGCCCCAGCTGATATTGCGGACTCAAATACTTGCAGAAAGAAGTTGGAGGTTCTTGGAGAGAGGATCTAAGCCACCAAACAACTCCATTGAGGAGTTCTTCAAATAGAGCCTCTCCATGTAACTCGATACCTGCTCCATTGGGCTTCTGCTTATAACAGTTGTACCTCTAGAGTCGATGGCTATGCATCGGCTTTGTCCATTGCATATCATGCGAAATTTTTTTTTTACGGGCCGATTTTTCTATCGGCCCCCCAATATTTCACTGCACATGTATCGCACATGTCCATCTGATTAGGTGCCCCCCGAGCCGATTCTGCCAGGTGACTGCTGATATCGGCTCTGCGGTTAGCCAAGGCACTACGATGTGAACGTCGGCTCTGTTAGGAACAATGTAGATTTCTTCCAGCGCATCAGCCGACGCAAACCCATTGCCCATTGGATCAACGTTGCACCCAGGCAGAATGGATGGTGAAGATAATTTTGGCCGATTGCTGGAATCGGCCTCCACGTTGCTTGCTCGATGAAGGTTTTTGCAATGTTCTTCCATAAATCCTTGGGGCCGATCACCTGGATCGGCACCGCCACGTTTGTCCATCGATGTTTCTTTTGTTACACGGTCAGGCCGGTGGATAAAACCAACCTAACCCCGTCCTTTGTCACGTCGATGCGCTCGCAGTCGTCCAAATTGATGCCTGAGAGTAGCTCTTGGCCTGATGTCTCCCAAACGTTCATGCCAGCCGTTGAAATCTCGGCTGAATCATCTGCGTGGACGACTTCTACTTCATCTCCATCCCACTGTATTAGGCATTGGTGCATCGTGGATGGGATGCAACAGTTGGCGTGGATCCAATCTCTCCCTAGTAAGACAGCATAGGAGCTCTTGTTGTCGACAATAAAGAACGTCGTAGGGACAGTTTTCCTTCCTACGATCAGATCCACGTTCGAACACCTTGTGCGTCAGATGCTTGGCCGTTGAAATCGCTCAGTGTCACATTGGTCTTGATCAGATCCGAGCTGGAGCGTCCCAACCGACGTAGCATGGAGTATGGCATAATGTTAACTCGCCGCTCCGGTGTCCACCAACATCTTGTTGACAGGCTGCCCATTGATGTAACCTCGCAAGTACGGGGCCTTCGGATGCCCGTAGCTTCTCTCTCGTGGCTTCTCAAAGATGACCGGCCGTGGGCCGCGAGTCAAGTTGTGCCACGAGTGCTTCGTCTAATCCTGGAGCGCTAAACTCCGGCGGAAGGATGAAGACCATGTTTGTGCCGGCCCGATGTCTCATCATCGGCTTTGTTTTAGTCCGGGCGCCACTCTTTCCTTTGTGGCCGACCTTCTTCGTCCAGGGTTCGCTGAATTTTAGCGGCCAGATCAGGCCGCGCCTTCCTCAACGTGTGCAGTATAACCTTTCAGCCTTCCTCCAATCCACGCGTACGCCGAACCCTTCGCTTTTGGGAACGGCCGAGCCCATCGGGGCACCACCTTGGCCGATGATACTTATCTTCTTCTTCATCATCATCCTCCAGTTCCTCGAGATCTTCCACCCGAGCGGACTCAGCATGCTCTGTTCCGAGGCGGGAGAGGCCCTAGACGTTTGAACACGGACACGTTAGTCGCATCCTTCTTCTTTTGTTTACATTTCGGCGAGCTTGCCGATTGTAGGCAATCGGCTCATTCCTGAATCCCAGCAGTGTCTGAAGAAGGGGCAGTCCTAGTGCCTATCCACGTCGTCTCGCTCTCTCGACTTTTCCTTGGCGTGGCGCTCATATCGCTCCTCATCGCGATCATGCCGACGACGTCTCCTGTTGTCCCTAGCCAGACGATCTTTTTCATCATCGTCGTTGTATCGCCGGCGTTGGTCGTATTGACCCACATACTTGTTGAGGAGGTGATCGGAGAGAGGTCGCCGATATCTTACGTTCCTCACTTCTCCCTCCGTGATGTAGCGCTTGCCATCGTGGCGGAGCCGATCGCGTGGAGCGGCTTCCTCTCGTGTCCTTGCTATGAGAGCAGCTGCCCTCATCTCCGTCCTTACCGAGTGGTGCCCAGGTCCTACCATGTTGATATTGCACGAGAAATCTGGCTGGCACCCTCCATGGTAAGTATACTCCACCATGTTAACGGCGGGGAAGGGGTGTGTGTCGACCTTCATGGCGTACCGGCTGAAAATTAGCCGCCCTTGCTCTATCGCCATTTGGACCCGTTGACGCCACACCCTGCGGTCGTTGGTGGCGTGGGTGAACGTGTTATGCCATTTGCGGTATGGCTTTCCATTCAGCTCTTGCACCGTGGGGATCTTGTGGCCTTCGGGTAACTTTAGCTGCTTCTCCTTGAGTAAGAGGTCGAAAATCTGCTCAGCTTTGGTCACGTCGAAGTCAAACCCTTTTGGAGGACCTTGTGGCTTAACCCATTTACAGGACACGGGGCTTGCCCCCCGAGTCCATTCAGCCACTACTACCTCTTGATCTCCCGCAAGCACCTTCATCTTCATCTGCCTCAACCAGGACCACCGCGCGCTTGAATTTATCCTGGTAAACATCCGGGTGGCGCTGTTCATACGCTGACAGCTTCTGCACCATGTGCGCCAGTGAAGGGTAGTCTGCTTGGGAGGCCACGTCCTTGATCGATGATGAGAGACCCACCACCGCCAACTCGACTGCTTATTTTTCACTTACATGAACCGAATAGCATCGGTTCCTAACGGTCCTGAAGCGCTGGACGTATTCCGCCACTGTTTCCCGCGCTTCTGTCTTACTTGTGCTAGATCGGCAATACCAGCCTCGGAAGCCTCTGAGTGATACTGCACGTGGAACTGTTCTTCCAACTGCTTCCAAGTCCGGATTGAGTTTGGTGGCAGCGATCTGTACCAACCGAAAGACGATCCTGTGAGGGACTGCGCGAAGAACCTCACACGCAGCTCGTCTGACGCTGAGATCGTACCCAGCTGTGCCAAATATCGGCTCACATGCTCGATGGAGCTGGAACCATCAGATCCATTAAACTTTGTGAAGTCGGGGAGCCGATATTTGGGTGGTAGCGGGATCAATTCGTACTCGTTGGGGTACGGCTTGGAATAGCCGATTGTCCTCCTTTTCGGCATCATGCCGAACTGGTCTTTCGAATTGTACAAATCTGATCCGCGGTGATGGTCGTAGGCGTCGAACTCGAAGATTCGCCGGGGTGGCATACTTAGCCAGCCATGCTTGCTTTTCCAGCTCTGAGCCAACTGCATGAGCTGAGCTCTGGAGGTTTGTCAGAGTGGCGTACTTAGCTAGCCACGTCTGCTTCTCAAGATCTGTTGCCGACGTTCCTCCTGTTGTTCCAGAAGTCCCTGCTGTTGCAGCCTGGTTTGAGAGCGCCCAGTTACTGCAGTCTGGCATGTATGCGCACGTGTATCCGTGGGGGATCTCCTTGGGTGCCTCATGTAAGAATTGGTAGTCACTAGGGTCACCACCAATCTTGTAGACGACGTATGCCGATGAATTCGGCACTTCTGGCGCTCCCAACGCGAACGGCAGCGGCGGACGGGACTGGAGTGGCATCTCTCCTTGGTAAGTCCCCAGAGCTGAACCTGACGGAGAATACCGATGGCTCATGATTTCCTGGATCACGCGCAGAGCGACACGCTCCAAAGTGTTCACCAGGCTCTCGGAAGTGGCGGTGCAGCGAATGAGCCACCATGAAGTTGATCTCCGACGCAGCGACCCGGTGCGTTCTTCGACGGGGAGGACAGGTCCACTCCATCGAGCGCGCCTTCAGGTGAGAACCCCTTCCACCCGATGCCATGTGAGCGGGTTCCGTGAAAAGAGCCGATGAGGTCGGCTTCGAGGACTCGCTTTGATCTCGTCATGCTTCTTCTTGAGCTCCTCGGTCGGATCCTCGTACTTGACCGGAGTGCCTTCCGCCATCTCGGATGTAGATGGCGATGCGGTGGATGTCGAAGATTGTCCCACCGGGCGTGCCGGAATGTGTTGCGGTCGAAACCCACCGGCGGGCAGCGACGGGCAACACCGTAGAGCCGGGAATCTCCCGGGACTGCGGCTGGCCCTGGTCCCTCCGAGCGACGTCCCGCAAAGCCTTCGCGCACACGTCCGATGCTGATGCAAGGGCGTGCCACCCGACCTATACCTGGTCGGGAAGGTGTTGGATGATGCCTCGCTTAATTTCCTGCATGGCATACACGTAAACGTTAAATTCGAGCCTCGATCGGCTCTCGAGGTTGTCTCGTGAATCGGCTCAAAGAGCCGATCCACCCATGATACGTACGAGGTGTACGATCGGATGGTGGTCCTGCTTGATCAAGATAAAGCTGAAGCAACCTACTACGATTTGGGGTTTTCACCGCATAATCGGAACATCCTACTCGTGATTGGGCCTCGCGCTCGCGTACGGTGATCGTAAGACGATCCTAGACAGGGCCTAAAAACAAACACGAGGTTGATCCCCGGAACATCCTGTCTAGGGCTAGCAAACTACACCCTACACGCCGCTGGATCCTCCAACCCTTTGTAAGGCCTAACTATGCAGATATTAAACTAATCCTTGAAGAACAAGGAGCAATCATAATGGATCGGATCTACTAGACAATGATCAAGCGGGGTGCCGCCCTTACACCCGTGACAGGCGTAAGGGCGGCTAGATGCCTAAGGGTTGCACGACGATAGCATATGATACGAAGAACAATGCTAACCCTAAAACATCTATGATAACTACGTTGCTCGCCATCAAAAAAGCTTCAGTACGAGCAACGCATGAACGACGAATAAACGTGTGCTGCCTAGATCGCATAACTACGTTGCTCGCCATCAAAAAAGTTTCAGTACGAGCAACGCATGAACGACGAATAAACGTGTGCTGCCTAGATCGCAAGATGCGATCTAGGCAGCATGGTGCTTACCCGGAAGAAACCCTCGAGATGGGGGAGTTGGCGATGCGCCGAGATTGGTTTGTGTTGAACGTTGGTTGTTGTTTATTTCATAAACCCTATATACATATTTATAGTCCGGGGGACTTTCTAATTCAGGCGTGCACCTAACCGTGCACGGGTTAAACTCTAACTTCTAAACTAAGATGCGATCTACTATAATACAGATACACGGGCAATTTAGCCCAAACTTGGTACACAAGGCCGATTCATGTATTCCTTCTATGTATATTCTTCAAGCCTATCTCCAATCACGGCCCACCTCTGATCCGGTCAAATTCTGGTGATAACATCCGGTTGATAAGATAGATCGGTAGGCCCTCCTTTGCTTCTCCACAGTAGAAACACATCCAAAAGGTATAAATTGGATTGATTGATCATACCACTACTATATACAAGAAAAGCTAGATGCACACATTTCAATAGACCAAGAGGAGAGCCCAAGGATAACTAGAAGAGGCGAGTCCAGATGAGGATAAGGTGTCGTATTGCTTGTTTAGGGAGATTCTTGCTTGTTTTATATAACCTTAGGAATGGAATGAGTTTTGTCTCACTCACCTTCAAGTCCGAGCATTCCGTAGATGAAGCCCTCACTAGTAGGAAAAAGCCTATAGGGGCACGGGAAGCGGGCGCCGAGAGGCGTACGCGACTGTTCTTTTTAGAAGCGGCCGGAAAAAACGCACGTGACTAGTTAGCCGGTAATGGCAGCGTCTTGCCCGAACTGGCATGCGACTAGTAAGTGGGGACCACCTTTCCAGATGACAAGTAAATGTCAAAAGCGGGAGAACCCGGTCACACGCGATAGGTACTTTGTTAGTAGCGGCGCGCGCAATATTAGCACACGACTGATGTCTGTTCCCGTACCTAACAAACGCATTACAGTACTTTTTGTGAATGCGCACGATGTAACAATGGCTGCACTGTATAAGACGATAAGCATAGTGTAAATGCACCAACTTTGATGCTATATATATGTATGCGTCACACTCTCTCAAAACACAAATTTTCGCGAAGATTTTCATCTATTGACCGTGGGAAGCTCCTATGGCAGAGCTTTTCGAAGATGTCTTATGATTATAGCTATTTAGCTAGCACTTATAAGATATCTTCGAGGAGCTCGCCTTAGGATCACATCACACACAACATGGAGATTAACTAATTATAGGGGCAGGTTTATTGGCAGCGTCCTATAGGCGCACCACGAGGCTAATAATACCCGCAACGGACCCTACGCGCATGCACGGCTAATAATACCCGCATCGCCACAAGGCTAATAATACCCTCCTGCGCGGCTAATAATACGAGTCTCCCTGAAAACAAACACATATATGCAGCCAGCTTATAGATTCTATAAAGGATTTTGTGAATAATCAATAATGTGTGCAATGTTATATGTTGTTGTGCAAGTTAATCACTATTTAGAGCAGTTAGATGCAGATCATGTATGTTGCAGAAAGAATCTGTAGACTTTTGCGCAAGCAACGATGTGCACAAAAGCTCCTACAAACAGCTTCCTACCAAAAACAGGAATTTAGTTTAAAACACACCTGAGCTATCCATCGCAGAACTAAGCAATGTACCTTCTTGGCAAAGTGAGCATCATGGTTTTCCATGATACCACGAGTTACATATATTAACTATCTATGCCAAATATGTACGAACGTAATCAGTAATTTAAAAGACCAGCTCATGCGTTTAGGAAAATACAAGCTATATAGTAATTATCCATCCAGCTTGTTGATGGAACTGTATACTCTATCATTCTGTAAACAACACAGGTCTTGACTTACCAGATTTTCCACGTCATTCTGAAGATGCTTATTGCATGCACCTTTTTCCGTAAAAGTCACAGAGGAGCCCTTGGTCATGGTGGTACTTCTTCCAATGTGTATATACATGAATGTGGTTCCTGACCGAGCATGATAACAATTAGTTTGCGACCGCAATAAAACAACACATACCTTAGCTGATGAGAGGAGGGGAGGACTGAGGTCGCTGATCATACGGCATCAATATCTGAATCTCCTTTGGCAGAGATGCCAAAATGCCCTTATTTGCTGCGGCTTTTACAGTATTAAAACTGCTGGAGGCATCTTTGAAATATTCTTGCTTGTATTGCTTTTCCTGGCCTGGTAAGTAAAAGCACGACACAGATAAATCAAGCAAGCATCAAAATAATTGCTAAGGCGCAATCAAACATCACACCCTAAATTGCAAGCACAATCTTGTATAAATTGATCGAGAGCCAATTATTAACAATTAGTTTGCTCGCGCAATCAAACAACATCCTTACGGTGGTTAATCACAGAATGATCTTGTTGCTTTTGAATTCCTGCACTTCAGCGAGAATAACACAAATATGTCAAAGAATTTCTCTGCTTACAAGTTATATCTATTCAAAACATACGATAGGGTGGATTGGGATTTTCTAAGGAAAGTGATGCAAAGGCTGGGGTTCTCTCTTCGGTGGATTGACTGGATTAAGTCATGCTAGTCACCTGGGTGAGATTTCAGATTAAAATTAATGGAACCCTCCTGGAATCATTTTCGCCTTCTCGGGGCCTCCGACAAGGTGATCCCCTTTCACCGCTCCGGTTTCCTTTTGTTGCGGATGGTTTATCTACCTTATACAGCGTGAGGTGTGCACTAATGGTATTGAGCCTATCAGAATCTGTAGGCGTGCCCCATGAATCTCTCATCTTTTGTTCGTAGATGACAGTTTACTGTTTTTTAAGGCCCAAGTGGACCAAGCAATACGAGTCAAGTAAGTTTTGGACAAATATTGCGTCAAGCACAGGTCAGCTAATTAACGAAAGCAAATGTTCCATTATGTTTGGGGACTCATGCCCACTAAACCAACGTGTGGAGGTGAAAGCTGCATTTGAAGTGACACAAGAATTCTTTGAAGCAAAATATGTAGGCCTGCCGACTCCAGAGGGTAGAATGACAAAAGGAAAATTCCATAGTTTGCAAGCTAAATTAGTGAAATGCCTTGTTGAGTGGGGTTCCAATCACAAGTCACAGGATGCAAAGGAAAATCTTATCAAGTTAATTGCATAAGGCTATTCCTATGTATGTCATGAGCGTGTTTAAGCTACCTAGGGTGCTGTGTGATGAAAACACTAAAATGATCCACATATACTGGTGGGGAGCGGAGAATGGGAAAAGGAAGACACACTGGGTAGCCTGGGATATTATTGTTGGAGATATGCCCGAGAGGCAATAATAAATTAGTTATTGTTATGTCTTAATGTTCATGATAAAAGTTTACACTCCACGCTATAATTGTATTAACCGGAAACATTAATACATGTGTGTTGTGTCAACAACCAGAGTCCCTAGTAAGCCTCTCGTAAAACTAGCTTGTTGATTAATAGATGATTATGGTTTCCTGATCATGAACATTGCATGTTGTTAATAATAAGGTTATGTCATTGGGTGAATGATATAATGGACATACACCCAAATAAGCGTAGCATGAGATCAAGTAATTAAGTTCATCTTGCTATAAGCTTTCGATACATAGTTACCTAGTCCTTCGACCATGAGATCATGTAAATCACTTACACTGGAAGATACTTTGATTACATCAGCCGCCATTGCGTAAATGGGTGGTTATAAAGATGGGATTGAGTATTCGGAAAGTGTGAGTTGAGGCATATGCATCAAGAGTGGGATTTGTCCATCCTGATGATGGATAGATGTACTTTGGGCCCTCTCGGTGGAATGTCGTCTAATTATCTTGCAAGCATGTGACTAGGTCACAAGAGATGACATACCACGGTACGAGTAAAGAGTACTTGTCGGCAACGAGGTTGAACTAGGTATGGAGATACCGATGATCGAACC
This sequence comes from Lolium rigidum, assembly GCF_022539505.1. NCBI lineage: Eukaryota > Viridiplantae > Streptophyta > Magnoliopsida > Poales > Poaceae > Lolium > Lolium rigidum. Next base: position 186,343,309 of record NC_061512.1, on the reverse strand, counting down.
TCGAACAAGTAAAGTATCGCGTGACAAAGGGAATCGATATCGTATGTTAATGGTTCAATCGATCACTAAGATATCGCTGAATGTGTAGGAGCCATTATGGATCTCTAGGTCCCGCTATTGGTTATTGGTTGGAGAGAAGTCTCGATCATGTCTGCATAGTTCATGAACCGTAGGGTGACGCGCTTAAGGTTCGATGTCGCATATGCAGATTTAGAATATGAGATGGAGACCGAAGTTTGTTCGGAGTCTCGGATGGGATCCAGGACATCACGAGTAGGTCCGGAATGGTCCGGAGAATATAATTCATATAAGGGAAGTTGATTTCTAGGTTTCGGAAAAGTTCGGGATTTTTCCTGTGGAAGACCGGGAAGGTTCTAGAAGGTCCTGGGGGGTCCACCATGGGGCCCACGACCTAGGGGGGCCAACATGGGCCGAGGGGTGCATCCTAGCCCTAATGGGCCAGGGGCACATGCCCCTCAAGGCCCAAGTCGGCCAGCCCACTAGGGTTCCCCAATACCCTAAAGGGGATCAACTTGGGGGGGGGGGGGGAAGAAAATTCCCCCCTCTTGGCCGCCGGCCCTAGATCTGTTTGGGGCATGGGGCCACCCCAAACCGACCTCCCCCTATATAAAGAGGGGAGGGGGAAGGGGGCGCACACCCTTGAAATCCTAGCCCTGGCGCCCCCTCTCTCCTCCACTACACATCTGCTCCGGCTTGGCGAAGCCCTGCAGATTTTCTCCTCCACCACCACCACCACGCCGTCGTGCTGCCGGGATTCCGAGGGGATCTACCACACCTCCGCTGCCCGCTGGAATGGGGAGAGGAAGGGCTTCATCGACACCGTACGCACGACCGAGTACGGAAGTGCTGCCGGACTGCAGCACGGGACGATCGACGACATCAACAACGAGATCTAATCTCGTAGGCTTTGGAATCTTCGGGGGTTAGTCTCACACTCTTCTCGTTGCTTCGATCTTGGTAGATTAGGTCTTGCTTCTTCCTAGATTGGATCTTGGTTTTTGTTCATGTTCACGATAGAAAATTTTGTTTTCCATGCAACGAACCCATCAGTGGTATCAGAGCCGTGTCTATGCATAGATCGGTCGCACGAGTAGAACACAATGGTTTTGTAGGCGTTGATGCTTTTGTTGTTTTTAGTTAGTGTACTTTGCATCTTGCGGGATGGTGGGATGAAGCGTCCCGGGCAAACTTGTATTGCATAAGTGGCTTTGCGTCTCATGAGACTTGCTCCACGCTTGACATGCAACTTGTATTGCATAAGTGTCTTTGCGGGTGTCTGTCTCTCTCACCATAGTTAAGATTCAATCTACTCTTTCTATTGACAACACTAGTATCACCATTGTGGTTCATGTTCGTAGGTAGATTGGATCTTAACCGAAAACCCTAAACCACGTAAAATATGCAAACCAAATTAGAGGCGTCTAACTTGTTTTTGCAGGGTTCGGTGATGTGATATGGCCATGATTTGATGATGATTATATTTGATGTATGAGATGTTCATTATTATATTATGGCAACTGGCAGGAGCCTAATGGTTATCTTTAATTTTGTTAAGACCTACGTGCCTATTCATCATGTAATAACTTTATTTCAAGTAGTTGTTATAGTAGCTATAAGTGATGGACAACCATGAAGCGGCGCCATGGACCTTGGTGCAATGCTGGTGATGTTGGAGATCATGCTCGTGTGCTTGGAGATGGAGATCAAAAGCGCAAGAAGAAAGGCCATATCATATCACATATTATGAATTGCATGTGATGTTAATCCTTTATGCATCTTATCTTGCTTAGATCGCGACGATAGCATTATAGGATGATCCCTCACATTAATATCAAGATAATAAAGTGTTCTCCCCTCGTATGCACCGTTGCTAAAGTTCGTCGTTTTGAAGCATCTCGTGATGATCGGATGTGATAGATTCTACGTTCACATACAACGGGTGTAAGCCATGTTGCACACGCGGAAATACTTGGATTTGCTTGACGAGCCTAGCATGTACAGACATGGCCTCGGAACAAAGGAAACCGAAAGGTTGAACACGAGTCATATAGATGATATGATCAACATGTTGATGTTCACCATTAAAGCTACATCATCTCACGTGATGATCGGACTTGGTGTAGTGACGATGGATCGTTTGCCACTGAACAACTATGAGGGATGTTGTATTAAGTGGGAGTTCATTACTAATTATACTAAAACTTGAACTAATTATCATGAACATAGTCTGAATAGTATTTTGAATTAAATTGTAGAATTGGCATCCATAATCTACCATGCGCTGGTCTTGTAATTGAGATAGAAACACTGTTAAGTCTGACAAGTAACTTTACCCACTGGTACCGTATTGTTAAAGAATCAAGAAATGATTAAGTCCTATTGCAAACTTTTGGTAAACCTCACATTGCTGATTCAAAGAGCAATGGTTTCAATTAGTACCTAAAATCATCTTGTCTCCATGAAACTTGAAGTTCAAATCCGTTTGAAAAGTAAGGAGCTGGAAATTTTGTTTTCAGAAATAAGCGAGGTATGAAATATATGTGCTATCTAAGACCTTATTGCAAGATAATAGAATATAATCTAGTGAGACTACATAAACTCATACTACCTCCGTCCCAAGGAATAAGGCGCACACGTATTCCAAGATGAACTTTGACCATGAAAATTGAGCAACAAAATCTTGGTTATATTATATGTAATTAGTATCGTTGGATTCATATTGAAAAGCACTTTCTAATAATGTTAAATTTATACAAACAATCTTTATATATTTGAAGTAATACTTAGTCAAACGAAAAGCACGTAAAACGAGGGCGCCTTATTCCTTGAATTGGAGGTAGTAAGTTTTATGGGAATGTACGAAGGTTGAAGGCGCTAGGCGTCCCGATCCTCCAACTAGTTGGGCACTAAAGATATTCACATATCCATGAAGTGATCATCCTTAGTATGCACCGTTTCTAAGACTCGTCGTTTCGAAGCATAACGTGATGATCAGGTGTTATAGATTCTACGTGTGCATACAACGGGTGCAAGCCAAATTTGCACATGCGAATACTGAGGTTAAACTTTACGAGCCTACCATGTACAGACATGGTCTCGGAAAGTTGTCATGATTTGATGGATAAAAAATTATGAGTGAAATTGTTCATCATATTAAAAAAGTTACTAATAATGAAATCCAGAACACTTGTCATGTGATGATCAACTTCAAAGTAAGATCCTCAAGGTTATTGATATTTGACCAAGAAACCTAGAAGTTATTGATGTTGAAGTGTTCTCTGAAAAATGAGGAAAATCAAAACAGAAACTACAAAAGTTTTTGGCGGAAAGAAAGAAAAGACTAGAAAATCTAGCTCAGGTGTGTATAGATGATATACATGTTATGAATGTATTCTTTGTTTGGTTTTCTTGGGTATTTGTACCATATTGGTTGGATGAAATGTCATACAGCACAATACAATAAAATAATATTATGGCCTAAGTGACTGACAAGCAATGTGGTGATAATGCACGTCAGGAACAAAAATAAAGAGTTATTATGTTCGTCGTTGGCATTCTACCTAGCCCTTCAGATTTATAATAAAGAACCTTATAATTGTTATTTTGTTCTGGTCAAATGAAAACAATTATTTGTTCAAATTATGACAGTATTCCATGTATGATGGATAAGTTATTATAAAACTTTATGGTGAAACACACATGCATAACACTGACGCTAAAATTCCATAAGGCAAATGATATGAATTCCACTTATTTGTGGAACCACCATTTAGGTCATGTTAGAAAGGAACGCATGAAGAAACTCCATGCAAATGGATTTTTGGAGTCATTCAATTTTTGAATCGTTCGGCGCTTGCAAATCTCTTCTAAAGAGAATGACTAAAATACCGTTCATAGGCCAAGAGTTGAACGGTTAACTAGCTTAGTGAAAACATACATGATGATGTATATGGTTCTTAGGCATAGTTGTGTGCGGAAGATTCCTCTACTTCATGAAAACTTCCAACAATGAATTGAGTGTATATATAAGGATATATTCAATAAGGAAGAAGTTTGAAACATTTGAATAGATTCAAATAAATTTCAGCATGAAGTGGAAATCATCGTAATAGAAAAGTCAAATATCTATGATTGGACCATGGTGGAAATATTTGAATTACGAGTTTTAGCGAACATCTAAGAGAGTTATGAAAGTTTTCTACAACTCACGTTTCTTGGAGTATCCTAGTGATGATGGAGTATCCGAGAGACGTATCCAAACCTTGTTGGGTTAATGATGAGATAAAATAAAATGACGCCATTATATTTTTGTGGATTATGCTTTAGGGATTACAGCTTTGACACTAAATAGAGCATCATCATAATCCGTTGAAATGACACCATACGAGTTATGGCATGGGTATAAACCCTAATAGTCTTTTCTTTAAGTTTGGTATGCATAGCATAAGTAAATAAGTTTACAACCAAAATCGGATGAATGTCTTTGTTGGTTATCCCAGAGAATTGATTGGGAATTCTTTACACTATGAAGTCAAAGACAAAAGTGTTTGTCGATGTTTGTTACTTATCTTCAAGAAATTGTTTCTAACGAAGTATTTGAGTGGGAGGACAATGGAACTTGATAAGGTTTATGAACCTGAGCATGATGATCAGAGTAGCGCAGCATCAGAAATGGTTCCGGAAGCGGCCACGACGATCATGGCTCCCATGTCTACAAAGTGTTATAGTCATGGAGATCAAAGTACCTATTGAACCTTGTAGATGTGGTTTACATTGTGATCAAATAAATGATTTGTGGACAAAGGATTGAGTTTGAACAATGATAAACCAACTACATACAAAGAAATTATGATGAGCTCTGACTCCGTTAAAATGGCTGAGCGCCATTAAATCCAAGACAGGTGAATACTTTTTGAAAGTAAATGGATCTATAAAATTGATGGACTTGGATGGAATATCCTTGAAGAAGCTCGACTTGTCGAAAATTTGTTTACGACAAAGTTCAAAGAGTTGAATACGATAAGATTAGATCTTCCGTAGCGATGCTTATAGTCTATGTGGATTATTCTAGTAATTGCTACATATTTCTTTTATGAGATATGATAGTAGGATGGCAGAAATACATTCCTTACCAGAAGTGTGTATAAAGGATGTATGCTAGATACAAAGTTTTGTTAGTCCGTGGAATACTAGATAGGTGTACAAACTTCACTAGATGAAGTAAGTATCACGGAGTTGGAATCTTCACCGGATGAAAAAAATCAAAGAGTTTTGATTTCATCAGAAACGATGAAGATGCTTGCATTTGCAAGAAATTAAGTGGGAGCGCTGAGACATAGTTATAATATTATATGTGGATGACATATCATTGATTATAAATGATGTAATTATGTACTTGATGTGAATAAAAGGTTTCATTGAGAATTAACTTTAATGAAAATATATGGACTAAATCATATTTAGCGTTAGGATCTATGAAGATAGATTGAATCGCATAGTAAGTTTAAGTCAAAGTACATAGAATGAATATTGAAACAGTTCAATACGCAAACGTTAAGAAGGTGTTCTTTTCCATGTAAAGGTTTAACAAGACTTGAGTGTATTTGAAACTCAATGAGTAAAAACACATGAGTGATTTTAGATCACGAATAATATGTACAAAATCAGATGTCCTGTGCTCTAAAGTGTTACGAGCATATACCAGAATGATTCATGTAATGATCATTGGACAACAGTAATAATATCCCTGAGTGTTTTAGAAGAACCAAGGATATATATAGTTTTGTATGGGGTAATGACAAACAAATCGTTGTAAGGTGTTGCACCGATATTAGTTTGGTCAATTATAAAATCTCATCAGGCTAAGTGTTAATTAAAATGTAGCACAATGAGCTAGAAGAAGTCTATGCTAGATTTAGATGAGTTCTAAATATTGTGACGGATTCTACAAACGAAGGCAGAGTATTTCATTGTTTTTACAATGACCAAGAGTGTTTGAGTCGAGGAGTTCTTTGAGAACTTGGTGTAGTTTCGATAGTGTCAGAACTTTGAAGCTATATTCTGTGTGACAATATTAGTGACATATTTTAGACCGCGGAATTAAGGTTCCACCAGAAGATTGAACATAATTCCGACTCATTTGGAAAATGAGTGATGCGTGGAGATGCAAATGAGTTGCAAAATACATACATTTCTGAGCGTGTCAGATTCGTTGGCTAAAACCTCTCCCGTGAGCAAAACATGATAAACACCAGAAGGCCAAGATGTTATATCTTTACAAATGTAAACTAGATTATTGACTCTAGTGCAAGTGGAAGACTGTTGGAGATATACCCGAGAGGCAATAATAAATTAGTTATTGTTATGTCTTAGTGTTCATGATAAAAGTTTACACTCCATGCTATAATTGTATTAACCGGAAACATTAATACATGTGTGTTGTGTAAACAACCAGAGTCCCTAGTAAGCCTCTCGTAAAACTAGCTTGTTGATTAATAGATGATCATGGTTTCCTGATCATGAACATTGGATGTTGTTAATAACAAGGTTATGTCATTTGGGTGAATGATATAATGGACATACACCCAAATAAGTGTAGCATGAGATCAAGTCATTAAGTTCATCTTGCTATAAGCTTTCGATACATAGTTACCTAGTCCTTCGACCATGAGATCATGTAAATCACTTACAATGGAAGGATACTTTGATTACATTAAACTCCATTGCGTAAATGGGTGGTTATAAAGATGGGATTGAATATTCGGAAAGTGTGAGTTGAGGCATATGGATCAAGAGTGGGATTTTTCCATCCTGATGACGGATAGATATACTCTGGGCCCTCTCGGTGGAATGTCATCTAATTATCTTGGAAGCATGTGACTAGGTCACAAGAGATGACATACCACGGTACGAGTAAAGAGTACTTGTCGGTAACGAGGTTGAACTAGGTATGGAGATACCGATGATCGAACCTCGGACAAGTAAAGTATCGCGTGACAAAGGGAATCGGTATCGTATGTTAATGGTTCAATCGATCACTAAGTTATCGCTGAATGTGTAGGAGCCATTATGGATCTCCAGCTCATGCTATTGGTTATTGGTCGGAGAGGAGTCTCGATCATGTCTGCATAGTTCACGAACCGTAGGGTGACGCGCTTAAGGTTCGATGTCGCATAAGTAGATTCAGAATATGAGATGGAGACCGAAGTTTGTTCGGAGTCTCGGATGGGATCCAGGATATCACGAGGAGGTCTGGAATGGTCCGGAGAATAAGATTCATATAAGGGAAGTTGATTTCTAGGTTTCGGAAAAGTTCGGGATTTTTCCGGTGGAAGACCGGGAAGGTTCTAGAAGGTTCCGGGGGTCCACCATGTGGCCCACGACCTTGGGGGGCCAACATGAGCCGAGGGGGTGCATCCTAGCCCTACTGGGCTAGGGGCACATGCCCCTCAAGGCCCAAGTTGGCCAGCTGATACGTCTCCGACGTATCGATAATTTCTTATGTTCCATGCCACATTATTGATGATATCTACATGCTTTATGCATACTTTATGTCATATTTATGCGTTTTCCGGAACTAACCTATTGACGAGATGCCGAAGGGCCGGTTCTGTTTTCTCGCTGTTTTTGGTTTCGGAAATCCTAGTAAGGAAATATTCTCGGAATCGGACGAAATCAACGCCCAGCATCTTAGAATCCCCGGAAGCATCCAGAACACCCGAGAGTCGCTAGAGGGGGGCCACAGGCCCACCAGATGGTAGGCCGGCGTGGCCTGGGGGTGGCCCGCGCCCCCCTAGCGTGCTGTCGCCTCGTTGACCTTCTGACGCCGCCTCTTCGCCTATATAAAGGTCCCTGACCTAAAACTTCGATACGGGAAAAGCCACGGTACGAGAAACCTTCCAGAGCCGCCGCCATCGCGAAGCCAAGATATGGGGGACAGGAGTCTCTGTTCCGGCACGCCGCCGGGACGGGGAAGTGCCCCGGAAGGCTCCTCCATCGACACCACCGCCATCTCCATCAACGCTGCTTGTCTCCCATGAGGAGGGAGTAGTTCTCCATCGAGGCTCGGGGCTGTACCGGTAGCTCTGTGGTTAATCTCTCTCCTATGTGCTTCAATACAATAATCTCATGAGCTGCCTTACATGATTGAGATTCATATGATGATGCTTGTAATCTAGATGTCATTGTGCTAGTCAAGTGGATTTTACTTATGTGATCTCCGAAGTCTCCTTGTCCCACGTGTGTAAAGGTGACAGTGTGTGCACCGTGTGGGTCTCTTAGGCTATATTTCACAGAATACTTATTTTATGAATGGCATAGTGAAGTACTTATTTATATCCCTTTATGATTGCAATGTGTTTTGTATCACAATTTATCTGTGTGCTACTCTAGTGATGTTATTAAAGTAGTTTATTCCTCCTGCACGGTGTAATGGTGACAAGTGTGTGCATCGTGTAGTACTTGGCGTGGGCTATGATTGTGATCTCTTGTAGATTATGAAGTTAACTATTGCTATGATGGTATTGATGTGATCTATGCCTCCTTTCGTAGTGTGAAGGTGACAGTGTGCATGCTATGTTAGTACTTGGTTTGGTTATGTTGATCCGTCATGCACTCTAAGGTTATTTAAACATGAACATTGAATATTGTGGAGCTTGTTAACTCCGGCATTGAGGGTTCTTGTAATCCTACACAGTTAGTGGTGTTCATCATCCAACAAGAGGGTGTAGAGTCTAGCATCTATCTATTTATTCTGTTATGTGATCAATGTTGAGAGTGTCCACTAGTGAAAGTATGATCCCTAGGCCTTGTTCCTAAATACCGCTATCGTCTGCTTGTTTACTTGTTTTACTCGCATCTTTACTTCCTGCAATATTACTACCATCAACCGCATGCCGGCAAGCACTTTTACGGCGCCGTTACTACTGCTCATATTCATTCATACCACTTGTATTTCACTATCTCTTCGCCGAACTAGTGCACCTATTAGGTGTGTTGGGGACACAAGAGACTTCTTGCTTTGTGGTTGCAGGGTTGCATGAGAGGGATATCTTTGACCTCTTCCTCCCCGAGTTCGATAAACCTTGGGTGATCCACTTAAGGGAAACTTGTCTGCTGTTCTACAAACCTCTCGCTCTTGGAGGCCCAACACTGTCTACAAGAATAGAAGCACCCGTAGACATCAAGCACTTTTCCGGCGCCGTTGCCGGGGAGGAAAGGTAAAAGGCACTCATACTCCGGTCCCGGGTAAAGTACTTTTCCGGCGCCGTTGTGTGTGTGCTCGAAGCTATTTCCTTTAGATCCTGCAATTGCATCTTTTTGTTTCTTGTTTACACTAGTTTGGCATAATGGACAACAATGAGCTTCTTATTCTATTTCCTGATTTAAGACATGGATGGTTTGATGCGAAAATTAAAAAACCTATGGAACATATTAGTATGAACGCTTTGAACACCATTGTTGATAATGATATGGAAAGTTCTAAGCTTGGGGAAGCTGGTTCTGATGAGCATGATCTTTTTAATCCCCCAAGCATTGAGGAGAAAATTTTCTTTGATAATACTTTGCCTCCTATTTATGATGATTATAATGATAGTAGTCTTTTAGTACCGCCTGTTATGGAGGATAAATTTGATTATGATTACAATATGCCTCCTATATTTGATGATGAGAATAATAATGATAGCTACTTTGTTGAATTTGCTCCCACTATTACTAATAAAATTGATTATGCTTATGTGGAGAGTAATAATTTTATGCATGAGACTCATGATAAGAATGCTTTATGTGATAGTTATATTGTTGAGTTTGCTCATGATGCTACTGAAAGTTATTATGAGAGAGGAAAATATGGTTGTAGAAATTTTCATGTTACTAAAACACCTCTCTTTTTGCTGAAAATCTTGAAGCTGCACTTGTTTTATCTTTCTATGCTTGTTGCATTATGCTTCATGAATTTGTTTATTTACAAGATTCCTATGCATAGGAAGCATGTTAGACTTAAATTTGTTTTGAATTTGCCTCTTGATGCTCTCTTTTGCTTCAACTACTATTTCTTGCGAGTGCATCATTAAAACTGCTGAGCCCATCTTAATGGCTATAAAGAAAGAACTTCTTGGGAGATAACCCATGTGTTTATTTTGCTACAGTACCTCTATTTTATATTTGTGTCTTCGAAGTTGTTACTACTGTAGCAACCTCTCCTTATCTTATTTTTATCGCATTGTTGTGCCAAGTAAAGTTTTTGATAGTAAGGTTCGTACTAGATTTGGATTACTGCACAGTAACAGATTTCTTTGCTGTCACGAATTCCGACCTGCCTCTCTGTAGGTAGCTCAGAAAATTATGCCAATTTACGTGCGTGATCCTCAGATATGTACGCAACTTTCATTCAATTTGGGCATTTTCATTTGAGCAAGTCTGGTGCCTCAATAAAATCCATCTTTACGGACTGTTCTGTTTTGACAGATTCTGCCTTTTATTTCGCATTGCCTCTTTTGCTATGTTGGATGAATTTCTTTGATCCATTAATGTCCAGTAGCTTTATGCAATGTCCAGAAGTGTTAAGAATGATTGTGTCACCTCTGAACATGTTAATTTTTATTGTACACTAACCCTCTAATGAGTTGTTTCGAGTTTGGTGTGGAGGAAGTTTTCAAGGACCAAGAGAGGAGGATGATACAATGTGATCAAGAAGAGTGAAAGCTCTAAGCTTGGGGATGCCCCGGTGGTCCATCCCTGTATATTTCAAGAAGACTCAAGCATCTAAGCTTGGGGATGCCCAAGGCATCCCCTTCTTCATCGACAAATTTATCAGGTTCCTCCCTTGAAACTATATTTTTATTCGGTCACATCTTATGTACTTTACTTGGAGCGTCTGTTTGTTTTTGTTTTTGTTTTTGTTTGAATAAATGCTTGTGTGGGAGAGAGACACGCTCCGCTGTTGCATATGGACAAGTATGTCCTTAGGCTTTACTCATAGTATTCATGGCGAAGGTTGAATCTTCTTCGTTAAGTTGTTATATGGTTGGAATTGGGAAATGCTACATGTAGTAATTCTAAAATGTCTTGAATAATTTGATACTTGGAAATTGTTGTGCTCATGTTTAAGCTTTTGCATCATATACTTTGCACCTATTAATGAAGAAACACCTAGAGCTTGCTAAATTTGGTTTGCATATTTGGTCTCTCTAAAGTCTAGATAATTTCTAGTATTGAGTTTTGAACAACAAGGAAGACGGTGTAGAGTCTTATAATGTTTACATTATGTCTTTTATGTAAGTTTTGCTGCACCGGTTCATCCTTGTGTTTGTTTCAAATAAACTTGCTAGCCTAAACCTTGTATCGAGAGGGAATACTTCTCATGCATCCAAAATCCTTGAGCCAACCACTATGCCATTTGTGTCCACCATACCTACCTACTACATGGTATTTCTCCGCCATTCCAAAGTAAATTGCTTGAGTGCTACCTTTAAAATTTCCATCATTCACCTTTGCAATATATAGCTCATGGGACAAATAGCTTAAAAACTATTGTGGTATTGAATATGTACTTATGCACTTTATCTCTTATTAAGTTGCTTGTTGTGCGATAACCATGCTCCCGGGGACGCCATCAACTACTCTTTGTTGAATATCATGTGAGTTGCTATGCATGTCCGTCTTGTACGAAGTAAGATAGATCTACCACCTTAATGGTTGGAGCATGCATATTGTTAGAGAAGAACATTGGGCCGCTAACTAAAGCCATGAATCATGGTGGAAGTTTCAGTTTTGGACATATATCCTCAATCTCATATGAGAACACTAATTGTTGCTACATGCTTATGCATTAAAGAGGTGTCCATTATCTGTTGTCCATGTTGTCCCGGTATGGATGTCTAAGTTGAGAATAATCAAAAGCGAGAAATCCAAAATGCGAGCTTTCTCCTTAGACCTTTGTACGAGGCGGCATGGAGGTACCCTTTGTGACACTTGGTTAAAACATGTGTATTGCGATGATCCGGTAGTCCAAGCTAATTAGGACAAGGTGCGGGCACTATTAGTATACTATGCATGAGGCTTGCAACTTGTAAGATATAATTTACATAATACATATGCTTTATTACTACCGTTCACAAAATTGTTTCTTGTTTTCAAAATAAAAGCTCTAGCACAAATATAGCAATCGATGCTTTCCTCTGCGAAGGACCATTCTTTTACTTTTATGTTGAGTCAGTTCACCTATTTCTCTCCACCTCAAGAAGCAAACACTTGTGTGAACTGTGCATTGATTCCTACATACTTGCATATTGCACTTGTTATATTACTCTATGTTGACAATTATCCATGAGATATACATGTTCTAACTTGAAAGCAATCGCTGAAACTTAATCTTCCTTTGTGTTGCTTTGATACGTCTCCGACGTATCGATAATTTCTTATGTTCTATGCCATATTATTGATGATACCTACATGTTTTATGCACACTTTATGTCATATTCGTGCATTTTCTGGAACTAACCTATTAACAAGATGCCGAAGTGCCGGTTCTGTTTTACTGCTGTTTTTGGTTTCGAAATCCTAGTAACGAAATATTCTCGGAATTGGACGAAACGAAGACCCGGGGGCCTATTTTGCCACGAACCTTCCGGAAGACCGAAGAGCATACGAAGTGGGGCCACGAGGTGGCGACACCACATGGCGGCGCGGCCAAGGGGGGCCGCGCCGCCTATGGTGTGGGCCCCTCGTCGGGCCCCGACTCTGCCCTTCCGCCTACTTAAAGCCTCCGTCGCGAAACCCACGATGCGAAAAACCACGATACGGAAAACCTTGCTGAGACGCCGCCGCCGCCGATCCCATCTCGGGGGATTACGGAGATCTCCTCCGGCACCCTGTCGGAGAGGGGATTCATCTCCCGGAGGACTCTACACCGCCATGGTCGCCTCCGGAGTGATGAGTGAGTAGTTCACCCCTGGACTATGGGTCCATAGCGGTAGCTAGATGGTTGTCTTCTCCTCATTGTGCTTCATTGTTGGATCTTGTGAGCTGCCTAACATGATCAAGATCATCTATACTGTAATACTCTATGTTGTGTTTGTCGGGATCCGATGGATAGAGAATACCATGTTATGTTAATTATCAAGTTATTACATATGTGTTGTTTATGATCTTGCATGCTCTCCGTTACTAGTAGAGGCTCCGGCCAAGTTTTTGCTTTTAACTCCAAGAGGGAGTATTTATGCTCGATAGTGGGTTCATGCACATTGACACCAGGACGGTGACGAGAAAGTTCTAAGGTTGTGTTGTCTTGTTGCCACTAGGGATAAAACATTGGCGCTATGTCAGAGGATGTAGTTGTTGATTACATTACGCACCATACTTAATGCAATTGTACTGTTGCTTTGCAACTTAATGCTTGGAAGGGGTTCGGACGATAACTTTGAAGGTGGACTTTTTAGGCATAGATGCGGTTGGATGGCGGTCTATGTACTTTGTCGTAATGCCCAATTAAATCTCACTATACTTATCATGTCATGTATGTGCATTGTTATGCCCTCTCTATTTGTCAATTGCCCGACTGTAATTTGTTCACCCAACATGCTTTTATCTTATGGGAGAGACACCTCTAGTGAGCTGTGGACCCGGTCCATTCTTTTAATACTTGAAATACAAATCTGCTTGCAATACTTGTTTTTCTTGTTTTCTCTGCAAACAATCATCTTCCACACAATACGGTTAATCCTTTGTTACGGCAAGCCGGTGAGATTGACAACCTCACTTGTTTCGTTGGGGCAAAGTACTTTGGTTGTGTTGTGCGGGTTCCACGTTGGCGCCGGAATCTCTGGTGTTGCGCCGCACTACATCCCGCCGCCATCAACCTTCAACGTGCTTCTTGACTCCCTCCTGGTTCGATTAAACCTTGGTTTCTTGCGAGGGAAACTTGCCGCTGTGCGCATCACACCTTCCTCTTGGGGTTCCCAACGGACGTGTCAACTACACGCATCAAGCAAATTTACGGCGCCGTTGCGGGGAGATCAAGACACGCTGCAAGGGAGTCTCCACTTCTCAATCTCTTTACTTTGTTTTTGTCTTGCTTTATTTTATTTACTACTTTGTTTGCTTGCATTATATCAAAACACAAAAAAATTAGTTGCTAGCTTTACTTTATTTCTTGTCTTGTTTGCTATATCAAAAACACAAAAAAATTAGTTACTTGCATTTACTTTACTTGATTTCATCATGTTTCCTTTTAATTTTACCACAAAAAACATACCGGTAGGACAAGGGTCTATAATTGGGAGGAACAATATAGAAGAATTTTTCACCCATGTTAGTACCGTTGAAGATTTTGAAGATAGACACTTGGTAGAACTTGCTCCTACTTATGAAATTGCTGCTGCTTGCTTTAGTTCGCTTGTTGGAAACTAAATTTGTTAATCTCAATCCTATAATCCAACACATGTTTCTTACACTTGGTGATTTGGAAGAGGGGAAAAGAAAGATTTTGTTTTAGAAACCCTTCTTAGAGAATTTGGTGGTCTAGCAAGAGAGGCTAGAAAGGTCTTCGCTAAATTTAATATGCTTGGTTCTCATACTAATTTTGTTAGTCTCCTTGAAAAAATGGATATGGATAGAATAAGGTACACTAATAATGCTAATGATGGTGGGGAGATCAAAGCACCAATACCATGTAAACTCCTAGCTATGAATGATGCACTAGAAAATAACTATGCTTGGCTTGTTCTGAAAATTTGTTCGATGAGAGTAGCAAGCCCAAGACTAATGAAAAGGGAGACGCTGAAACTTATGTATCCAATATACTATGCATGGTTGAGAAAACTCCAAACCCCGCTGTAGGTGCACCACCCTTCGATGATACTTGAGTTACACTTTAGCGCCTAGGCTGAAGGCGTTAAGAAAAGCGCTTATGGGAGACAACCCATGTTTTTACTCCAGTATTTTTGTTTTATATTTGTGTCTTGGAAGTTGTTTACTACTGTAGCAACCTCTCCTTATCTTAGTTTTGATGTTTTGTTGTGCCAAGTAAAGTCTTTGATAGTAAAGTAAGTACTAGATTTGGATTACTGCGCAGTTCCAGATTTCTTTGCTGTCACGAATCTGGGTCTACCTCCCTGTAGGTAGCTCAGAAAATTAAGCCAATTTACGAGCATGATCCTCAGATATGTACGCAACTTTCATTCAATTTGAGCATTTTCGTTTGAGCAAGTCTGGTGGCCTAATAAAATCCATCTTTACGGACTGTTCTGTTTTGACAGATTCTGCCTTTTATTTCGCATTGCCTCTTTTGCTATGTTGGATGAATTTCTTTGATCCATTAATGTCCAGTAGCTTTATGCAATGTCCAGAAGTGTTAAGAATGATTGTGTCACCTCTGAACATGTGAATTTTTATTATGCACTAACCCTCTAATGAGTTGTTTCGAGTTTGGTGTGGAGGAAGTTTTCAAGGATCAAGAGAGGAGTATGATGCAATATGATCAAGGAGAGTGAAAGCTCTAAGCTTGGGGATGCCCCGGTGGTTCACCCCTGCATATTCTAAGAAGACTCAAGCGTCTAAGCTTGGGGATGCCCAAGGCATCCCCTTCTTCATCGACAACATTATCGGGTTCCTCCCCTGAAACTATATTTTTATTCCGTCACATCTTATGTACTTTGCTTGGAGCGTCGGTTTGTTTTTGTTTTTTGTTTTGTTTGAATAAAATGGATCCTAGCATTCACTTTATGGGAGAGAGACACGCTCCGCTGTAGCATATGGACAAATATGTCCTTAGGCTCTACTCATAGTATTCATGGCGAAGTTTCTTCTTCGTTAAATTGTTATATGGTTGGAATTGGAAAATGCTACATGTAGTAACTCTAAAATGTCTTGGATAATTTGATACTTGGCAATTGTTGTGCTCATGTTTAAGCTCTTGCATCATATACTTTGCACCCATTAATGAAGAAATACTTAGAGCTTGCTAATTTGGTTTGCATATTTGGTTTCTCTAGAGTCTAGATAACATCTAGTATTGAGTTTTGAACAACAAGGAAGACGGTATGGAGTCTTATAATGTTTACAATATGTCTTTTATGTGAGTTTTGCTGTACCGTTCATCCTTGTGTTTGTTTCAAATAACCTTGCTAGCCTAAACCTTGTATCGAGAGGGAATACTTCTCATGCATCCAAAATACTTGAGCCAACCACTATGCCATTTGTGTCCACCATACCTACCTACTACATGGTATTTATCCGCCATTCCAAAGTAAATTGCTTGAGTGCTACCTTTAAAATTCCATCATTCACCTTTGCAATATATAGCTCATGGGACAAATAGCTTAAAAACTATTGTGGTATTGAATATGTACTTATGCACTTTATCTCTTATTAAGTTGCTTGTTGTGCGATAACCATGTTTACGGGGACGCCATCAACTATTCTTTGTTGAATATCATGTGAGTTGCTATGCATGTCCGTCTTGTACGAAGTAAGAGAGATCTACCACCTTCATGGTTGGAGCATGCATATTGTTAGAGAAGAACTTTGGGCCGCTAACTAAAGCCATGATTCATGGTGGAAGTTTCGGTTTTGGACATATATCCTCAATCTCATATGAGAATAATAATTGTTGCCACATGCTTATGCATTAAAGAGGAGTCCATTATCTGTTGTCCATGTTGTCCCGGTATGGATGTCTAAGTTGAGAATAATCAAAAGCGAGAAATCCAAAATGCGAGCTTTCTCCTTAGACCTTTGTACGGGCGGCATGGAGGTACCCCATTGTGACACTTGGTTAAAACATGTGCATTGCAAAGATCCGGTAGTCCAAGCTAATTAGGACAAGGTGCGGGCACTATTAGTATACTATGCATGAGACTTGCAACTTGTAAGATATAATTTACATAACTCATATGCTTTATTACTACCGTTGACAAAATTGTTTCATGTTTTCAAAATAAAAGCTCTAGCACAAATATAGCAATCGATGCTTTCCTCTTTGAAGGACCATTCTTTTTACTTTTATGTTGAGTCGGTTCACCTATCTCTCTCCACCTCAAGAAGCAAACACTTGTGTGAAGCTGTGCATTGATTCCTACATACTTGCATATTGTACTTGTTATATTACTCTATGTTGACAATTATCCATGAGATATACATGTTACAAGTTGAAAGCAACCGCTGAAACTTAATCTTCCTTTGTGTTGCTTCAATACCTTTACTTTGATTTATTGCTTTATGAGTTAACTCTTATGCAAGACTTATTAATACTTGTCTTGAAGTACTATTCATGAAAAGTCTTTGCTTTATGATTCACTTGTTTACTCATGTCATTACCATTGTTTTGATCGCTGCATCCACTACATATGTTTACAAATAGTATGATCAAGGTTATGATGGCATATCACTTCAGAAATTATCTTTGTTATCGTTTTACCTGCTCGGGACGAGCGAGAACTAAGCTTGGGGATGCTTGATACGTCTCAGACGTATCGATAATTTCTTATGTTCTATGCCATATTATTGATGATACCTACATGTTTTATGCACACTTTATGTCATATTCGTGCATTTTACGGAACTAACCTATTAACAAGATGCCGAAGTGCCGGTTCATGTTTTCTGCTGTTTTTGGTTTCGAAATCCTAGTAACGAAATATTCTCGGAATTGGACGAAACGAAGACCCGGGGGCCTATTTTGCCACGAACCTTCCGAGAAGACCGAAGAGCATACGAAGTGGGGCCACGAGGTGGCGACACCACATGGCGGCGCGGCCAAGGGGGCCCGCGCCGCCTATGGTGTGGGCCCCTCGTCGGCCCCCGACTGCGCCCTTCCGCCTACTTAAAGCCTCCGTCGCGAAACCCACGATGCGAAAAACCACGATACGGAAAACCTTGCGAGACGCCGCCGCCGCCGATCCCATCTCGGGGGATTACGGAGATCTCCTCCGGCACCCTGCCGGAGAGGGGATTCATCTCCCGGAGGACTCTACACCGCCATGGTCGCCTCCGGAGTGATGAGTGAGTAGTTCACCCCTGGACTATGGGTCCATAGCAGTAGCTAGATGGTTGTCTTCTCCTCATTGTGCTTCATTGTTGGATCTTGTGAGCTGCCTAACATGATCAAGATCATCTATACGTAATACTCTATGTTGTGTTTGTCGGGATCCGATGGATAGAGAATACCATGTTATGTTAATTATCAAGTTATTACATATGTGTTGTTTATGATCTTGCATGCTCTCCGTTACTAGTAGAGGCTACGGCCAAGTTTTTGCTTTTAACTCCAAGAGGGAGTATTTATGCTCGATAGTGGGTTCATGCTGCATTGACACACGGGACGAGTGACGAGAAAGTTCTAAGGTTGTGTTGTGCTTGTTGCCACTAGGGATAAAACATTGGCGCTATGTCCGAGGATGTAGTTGTTGATTACATTACGCACCATACTTAATGCAATTGTCATGTTGCTTTGCAACTTAATACTTGGAAGGGGTTCGGATGATAACTCTGAAGGTGGACTTTTTAGGCATAGATGCGGTTGGATGGCGGTCTATGTACTTTGTCGTAATGCCCAATTAAATCTCACTATACTTATCATGTCATGTATGTGCATTGTTATGCCCTCTCTATTTGTCAATTGCCCGACTGTAATTTGTTCACCCAACATGCTTTTATCTTATGGGAGAGACACCTCTAGTGAGCTGTGGACCCCGGTCCATTCTTTTAATACTTGAAATACAAATCTGCTTTGCAATACTTGTTTTACTTGTTTTCTCTGCAAACAATCATCTTCCACACAATACGGTTAATCCTTTGTTACGGCAAGCCGGTGAGATTGACAACCTCAGCTGTTTCGTTGGGGCAAAGTACTTTGGTTGTGTTGTGCGGGTTCCACGTTGGCGCCGGAATCTACGGTGTTGCGCCGCACTACATCCCGCCGCCATCAACCTTCAACGTGCTTCTTGACTCCTACTGGTTCGATTAAACCTTGGTTTCTTACTGAGGGAAACTTGCCGTTGTGCGCATCACACCTTCCTCTTGGGGTTCCCAACGGACGTGTCAACTACACGCATCATGCTTCAATACCTTTACTTTGATTTATTGCTTTATGAGTTAACTCTTATGCAAGACTTATTGATGCTTGTCTTTAAGTACTATTCATGAAAAGTCTTTGCTTTATGATTCATTTGTTTACTCATGTCATTACCATTGTTTTGATCGCTGCATTCATTACATGTGTTTACAATAGTATGATCAAGGTTATGATGGCATGTCACTCCAGAAATTATCTTTGTTATCGTTTACCTGCTCGGGACGAGCAGGAACTAAGCTTGGGGATGCTGATACGTCTCCGACGTATCGATAATTTCTTATGTTCCATGCCACATTATTGATGATATCTACATGCTTTATGCATACTTTATGTCATATTTATGCGTTTTCCGGAACTAACCTATTGACGAGATGCCGAAGGGCCAGTTCCTATTTTCTCGCTGTTTTTGGTTTCGTAAATCCTAGTAAGGAAATATTCTCGGAATCGGACGAAATCAACGCCCAGCATCTTAGAATCCCCGGAAGCATCCAGAACACCCGAGAGTCGCCAGAGGGGGGCCATAGGCCCACCAGATGGTAGGCCGGCGCGGCCTGGGGGTGGCCCGCGCCCCCCTAGCGTGTCGTCGCCTCGTTGACCTTCTGATGCCGCCTCTTCGCCTATATAAAGGTCCCTGACCTAAAACTTCGATACGGGAAAAGCCACGGTACGAGAAACCTTCCAGAGCTGCCGCCATCGCGAAGCCAAGATCTGGGGGACAGGAGTCTCTGTTCCGGCACGCCGCCGGGACGGGGAAGTGCCCCGGAAGGCTCCTCCATCGACACCACCGCCATCTCCATCAACGCTGCTTGTCTCCCATGAGGAGGGAGTAGTTCTCCATCGAGGCTCGGGGCTGTACCGGTAGCTATGTGGTTAATCTCTCTCCTATGTGCTTCAATACAATAATCTCATGAGCTGCCTTACATGATTGAGATTCATATGATGATGCTTGTAATCTAGATGTCATTGTGCTAGTCAAGTGGATTTTACTAATGTGATATCCGGAGACTCCTTGTCCCACGTGTGTAAAGGTGACAGTGTGTGCATCGTGTGGGTCTCTTAGGCTATATTTCACAGAATACTTATTCACTGTTATGAATGGCATAGTGAAGTACTTATTTATATCCCTTTATGATTGCAATGTGTTTTGTATCACAATTTATCTGTGTGCTACTCTAGTGATGTTATTAAAGTAGTTTATTCCTCCTGCACGGTGTAATGGTGACAGTGTGTGCATCGTGTAGTACTTGGCGTGGGCTATGATTGTGATCTCTTGTAGATTATGAAGTTAACTATTGCTATGATGGTATTGATGTGATCTATGCCTCCTTTCGTAGTGTGAAGGTGACGAGTGTGCATGCTATGTTAGTACTTGGTTTGGTTATGTTGATCTGTCATGCACTCTAAGGTTATTTAAACATGAACATTGAATATTGTGGAGCTTGTTAACTCCGGCATTGAGGGTTCTTGTAATCCTACACAGTTAGTGGTGTTCATCATCCAACAAGAGGGTGTAGAGTCTAGCATCTATCTATTTATTCTGTTATGTGATCAATATTGAGAGTGTCCACTAGTGAAAGTATGATCCCTAGGCCTTGTTCCTAAATATCGCTATCGCTGCTTGTTTCTTGTTTTACTGCATCTTTACTTCCTGCAATATTACTACCATCAACTCGCACGCCGAGCAAGCACTTTTACAGCGCCGTTACTACTGCTCATATTCATTCATACCACTTGTATTTCACTATCTCTTCGCCGAACTAGTGCACCTATTAGGTGTGTTGGGGACACAAGAGACTTCTTGCTTTGTGGTTGCAGGGTTGCATGAGAGGGATATCTTTGACCTCTTCCTCCCGAGTTCGATAAACCTTGGGTGATCCACTTAAGGGAAACTTGCTGCTGTTCTACAAACCTCTGCTCTTGGAGGCCCAACACTATCTACAAGAATAGAAGCACCCGTAGACATCACCAGCCGACTAGGGTTCCCCAAAACCCTAAAGGGGATCAACTTGGGGGGAAGAAAACTCCCCCCTCTTGGCCGCCGGCCCTAGATCTGTTTGGGGCATGGGGGGCCACCCCAAACCGACCTCCCCACTATATAAAGAGGGGAGGGGGCTGGGGGCGCACACCCTTGAAACCCTAGCCCTGGCGCCCCCCTCTCTCCTCCACTACACATCTGCTCCGGCTTGGCGAAGCCCTCCATATTTTCTCCTCCACCACCACCACCACGCCGTCCTGCTGCTGGGATTTCGAGGGGATCTACCACACCTCTTATGCCCACTGGAACAGGGAGAGGACGGGCTTCATCGACACCGTGCGCACGACCGAGTACGGAAGTGCTGCAGGATTGCAGCACGGGACAATCGACTACATCAACAACGAGATCTAATCGCGTAGGCTTTGGAATCTTCGGGGGTTAGTCTCACACTCTTCTCGTTGCTTCGATCTTGGTAGATTAGATCTTGCTTCTTCCTAGATTCGATCTTGGTTTTTGTTCATGTTCACGGTAGAATTTTTTTGCTTTCCATGCAACGAACCCATCAATTATGCTAAGGCCCAAAGACTATGGGGGTGTAGGTTTCGTGATATGCAACTCTTCAATCAAGCCCTTTTAGCATTGCAGGCATGGAGAGTAATTCAGTTCCCTTGTGTGCACAAATACTCAAGGCCAAATATTAACCAAATGGGTTTCTGACCGACATAGTCTTCACGGGCAATGGATCATTGACCTGGCATGTTATAGAACATGGCCTTGAACTACTCAAAAAAGGAGCAACCTGGCCGGTGGGTAATGGTGCAAGTATCAGATCTTGGAGGGATCCTTGGATACCTCGAGACAATAACTACCATCCCAGGTCTGACCAAAGGAGGTGTAGGTATAGATTGGTTGAAGACTTTCTGCTACCAGATGGGGCTTGGAATGTGAAGCGTTTGCAGAAGTATTTCATAGAGGGCATTATGGCCATACTAAAGATTCAGGGATCGCACCCGGAATGAGGATGATTTTATATCCTGACAACTAGATAAGCGTGGCATGTTTACTATCAAGAGTGCCTACAAACTTGGTCTAAACCTGGCTATGCTAGCGTAGGATCATGGTGCTACCAGCACAAGGCCTGATGGTGCATAACCATCATGGAAAATTATCTGGAATTGCCCCAGTACCGCCCAAGGTGAAGACGCTGGCCTGCAAAATCTGTTGTAAGGCCCTCGCGATGCAGTAAATATGATGAGGAGAGGCATGTCTACCTAAAGCATGTGCCCAATCTGCGGTTGTGCTGACGAAGTTACATTCCATGTTTTCCTTAGCTGACAACATGCTCGGGATTTATGGCGAGCGATGGCTGAAATCTGGAACTTGTCGCCGGATGGCCTGCTAAAACCAACTGGAACAAGCAAGCTCGGAAGGACCTCATAAAAAAGGAGATCAAATTGAAACGAAATCCTTTATACGGTGCTTATCTTTTTCAAAAAGCGATCCAACAATAATAGCGCGCCATGGCTGCCGCTCCCCCCTGAGCCGACCATACGTGGTGGTTGCGCGCGGAAAGAAGTTGAACGGGTCAAGAGGACTAAATACTTCCCGGATGGACAAAGGAGGAATAACCATCGCTGAAGCTCCTTGGTGAGGATCTGGAGAACACTGTACGTATCTAAAAGAAGTCCGCATGCATGCGCCTCCACACACAAAAACCTTAAACCTAGAATAAGTAAGACGAAGACTTCGCTAAACGGGGACAAACATCCCAGCGTAGCTTGATATATGGCCCGAAGGCCAGATAACCACGACAGTTCAATGACAGCACGATGGTACCGGCTAGTGGTGCTGAGAGGGAACCCTAATCGCATGTGTGTGTTTCTCTCATGGGTGAAGAGGTGCTCAAAAAGATTATTTCAAATACTTGGTAGCTATATAGTTGCAACGTGTATATTGTTGAAGATCTTTTATAGCTTAAGCATCTCTTTCCAAACATATCAAAAAAATTCTTACTGTTAAAGATCTTTTATAGCTATAGCTATTTGCTAGCTATTGCTATCTAGTTTTTAACTCTCTATAAATTTTGATATATATATATATATATGATAAATACTTCCTATCTCTGGGTGTAGTTATATCCATATCTATATACTTTTGTACGGAAGTATATGATACTTTATCGGTTTGAGTATGTTCGTATACTATATCTAAGACACTTGAAACCAAGTTTGGTGAAAAAAGTGCAAGTGAACCCATAGTTTGCACTATATATCTGAAATACATGCATATGTATACGTGAAAAATGAGTCTACGTAAAACAATGTACATACTGCCTACAAAGTAGTATATATACTTCCAAAATAGTTTTATATACTTCATACAACATGTACATATCATACGGTACGATAGATACTCTCTAGATTATGAGAAACACACGTGGGTGTAACTACACCCTGGTGTAGTATGAATATATCCTATATATACCAGCACTATTCTGCAACCAGTTGCAGAATAATATTCTGAGCACCGACTTGAATTTTCCTGGACACAAGGCTGAACTTTCCGGATAACAGGGTTCAACTTTCTGTTGAACTTACCTGAACTTCCCGTTTTCTTCATAGCTACTGATGATACTTCTATTTTGTCAACCTTTTGTCAGAACTATGCAAACAATAAACCGTTGGATAGATAATGAAAAACCGCAACTTTTTCATGTTCACACTTTTTGCAGATTTTGCACGGTTGAAATTTAATTTTGAAAATACGAAAACGCTTCTATATGGCCAGAAAACGAACTTTTAGTTCGATTTTCGAATCGCTTATCGAAACTGTGAAAATGATATACAGTTAGATAGAGAATGAAATTTCACAACTTTTTCATGTTTTCTGTTTTTTCAAAATCCTCACAGTTTTTGAATAATTTTGAAAATACCGAAATTCGCACGTACTCAAAAACGAGCGGGTAGTAGTTTGGATGATTTGTTTCAACCGTTTGTCGGAATGATTCAAATGATATGGCGTTCGAAAGATATGGACTAGGGTCAACTTTCTTATTCAAATTGTTTTCTCTAATTCCTTACAGTTTAAGAGAATAACTCGAATTACTGTCCGCCCGTTTTATGTGATGGGCACCGAATGATTTTACCCACGATTTCCATGCGGTATATTTAAATAATGGAAAGAATATATGGTTGGAAAGGTGTCAAAATAGCGCATATTTTTTTGTATCTACCATTTTTCCAAATTTGAATGGTTTAAAACTAGTTTTAGAAGTTTTGAAATCATGTTTCCGGTATATTTTGTGGGATAACAATTTGAATTTGATGGATTAGATGCTTTTATTTGTTGTAAAATGTTGTGGGTAATGAAATTAGACATATACTCTACGATATAAAGCTTTTGATGACAATGATTGAAGAGGTTGGTGATCAAATCGATGAGATTTGGACAATAGATTTCCGCCCCATAAAAACAAAGCACTGAACTTCTCTCGACATGAGCTTGTACTTCTCGGGCAATGCGGTTGTACTTTTCGGTGCGGTTTCACAAAAATGTTCAGAAAAAACTGATAAAACTTTATCTGAACACTTTCTACTTCCCGCAGTAACCGCTTGTACTTCCTGCGGTCACAGCTTGTACTTCTCGGAATCACTGATTGTACTTCCCGCGGATGAGGGGATCTTTTTTGATTTTTTGTACATTTAGGTTTTGTCGGGTTTTTTGTACTTCTATATTAAGTGTGTGTACTTCTTGTGTCGAATGGTTTTACTTCTCAGCTTTAAGTCTTTGAACTTTCCTGGACACAAGGTTAAACTTCTTAGGCTGTTGTTGAGCACCGACTTGAAGTTTCTTGGACACAAGGTTGAACTTCCCGCATAACAGGGTTGACCTTTGAGTCGGAACTTACTTGAACTTCTCGTTTATTCATAGTTACTGATTATACTTTGAGTTTCTCTACCATTTTACAGAATTGTGCAAATGATATACCGTTGGATAGATAATGAAAACCGCAACTATTTCATGTTCACACGTTTCACAGATTTTGTACGGTTTAAATTTAACTTTGAAAATATTAAAACGTTTCTATATGGTCATAAAACAAACTTTTAGTTCGATTTTCGAATCGCTTATCCAAATGATGCAAATGGTATACGGTTGGATAGATAATGAAATTTCTCAACTATTTCATATTTTATGTTTTTCCAAATTACGCATGGTTTTTGAATAGTTTTGAAAATACCGAAATTCGGACGTATTCAAAAATGGGCGGATAATAAGTTGGACGATTTTTTTTCAACCGCTTATCGGAATGATGCAAATGATATGGCGTTGGAAAGCTATGGAGTAGGCACAACTTTATCATTCACGTTGTTTTATCTAATTCTTTACAGTTTAAGAGAGTAACTCGGATTACTGTCCGCCATTTTTACGTGACGGTTACCAAATGATTGTCCTACGATTTCCATGCGGTATATTTAAACAATGGAAATTATATACTGTTGGAAAGGTGTCAAAATGGCGCATCTTTATCATATCTACCATTTTTCAAATCTGAACGGTTTAAAACTGATTTTAAAAGTTTTGAAACCATGTTTCTGGTTTACTTTATGAGATAATGATTTGAATTTGATGGATTACGTCCATTTCTTTGTTGTAAATTGTTGTAGGTAATGAAATTAGATATATAATCTACCATATAAAGCTTTTGGTGACAATTATTGAAGTGATTGGTGATCAAATCAATGAGATTTGCACAATAGATTTCCACCCCGTAAAAATAGAGCACTGAACTTCCCTCGACACGAACTTGTACTTACCGGAAAATGCAGTTGTACTTCTCGGTGTAGTTTCATGAAACTGTTCAGTAAAACATCTATAATTTTCTTGTAGTTCATTTCATTACCGCTTGTACTTCATGTAGTCTATGCTTGTACTTCTGGAAATCACTGCTTGTACTTCCTCGCGGATGATGTTATCATTTTGTTTTTTCAACATTTGGATTTCTTATACTTCCTATATTAAGTGTCTCTACTGCTTATCTCGAATAGTTGTACTTCTTGTATTCAAGTATTCGAGCTTCCTCACAGCTGGTGGTATTATTTTATCTTTTCTACATTTAGGTTTTGTATGTTTTTCTTGTACTTCCTATGTTAAGTGGGTGTACTGCTTATGTCGAATGGTTGTACTTCTTGTAAACAAGTATTTGAACTTTTCTTGTGGGTGGTGGTATTATTTTGTTTTTTCTACATTTAGATTTTGTCGGTTTTCTCATACTTCCTATATTAAGTGGGTGTACTTCTTAAGACGAATAGTTGTACTTATCGTAGTCAAGTATTTGAACTTTACTCGAGGGTGGTGGTATTATTTTGTTTTTTGACATGTGGATTTTGTCGGTTTTCTTGTACTTACTACATTAAGTGGGTGTACTTCCTATGTCGAATGGTTGTACTTCTTG
The DNA here is from genome assembly GCF_022539505.1 of Lolium rigidum. Taxonomy (NCBI): domain Eukaryota; kingdom Viridiplantae; phylum Streptophyta; class Magnoliopsida; order Poales; family Poaceae; genus Lolium; species Lolium rigidum. The sequence continues at coordinate 186,316,786 of NC_061512.1, read as the reverse complement.
GCGCTGTTTCACGAAAGTGTTCAGTTAAACAACAATAATTTTCTCGTATGGTATCCGTCTGAACTTCCTGCGACATGTCCTTGTACTTCTTGTCCTTCGTGGTTGTACTTCCCGGAAATGTTTTGACACTAGTGTGTTTTACAAAAAACTAAACATGTGTGCTTCGGCATGGTAATTTTAGATTGTCCATACATTTTATTTAAGAGATTCTGCACTTCCCGGATCTTAATATTTGAACTTCCCAGCTTTGCTATGTGAACTTATGTGGGCGTATTTTCTTTGGAAAATATTAATTCATGTAATTACCGCTTGTACTTCATGTAGTCTCCGCTTGTACTTCCTCGCGGATGACAGGATTATATTGTTTTATCGACATTTGGATTTTCTTTGTTTCTTGTACTTCTTATATTAAGTGATTGTACTGCTTATGTCGAATGGTTGTACATCCCGTCATCAAGTATTTGAACTTCCTCTCGGATGGCAATATTATTTTGTTTTTTCTACATTTCGATTTTGTCGGTTTTCCTATATTTGTTATAATAAGTGGGTGTACTGCTCATGTCGAATAGTTGTACTTCTCATCGTCAATTATTTGAATCTTTTTCATTCATTTTCCAATTTATTTGACCTCCAATCCGCCCCTGACTTGAGTGATTATTGTTTCATTGCAACGATAAACTCACATGATATCCAAAAATATATGTCCTTTTCAATATATGGTAATTGAACTTCTCACTTATTTTTCTTTGCGTTATCTATATACATATACATGTACTTCCTTAATAAAAGCATTTGTCGGCTAGTAGTGACTAATTAGCGCATTCCTAGTCGAACATGACATATACATGCACTTTTTGAATCAAAAAACAACTGTACCTCCTAAACATGTGGTCTTGTACTTTGAGACGCCACGATTTCAATTTTCCTAGCGAACATTTTAATTAATTTTTCTTATTTTTTCGAGAGCTAGTGTTGCACGGGCTAGTACATTTTGATACAACTAAATAAAAATATTTTTTATAGTACCGGGCAGTACACAATGTTGCAAGGGCACTACAAGCAAAATAACAACAAGTTTTCATTCTGCGTCTTGATCTTTTATTTCTTTGCCAAATGCATCAAATTGCAACAGAGGAATTGCATCTAGAAAATTCAATAAATTAATAAATCCCAGGCTACATCCGAACACCTAAGGTAAATGTTTTGTGGAATAAATCCATGCAGGGAGCTGTCGGCGCGAGCAGAGTCCGTGGAGAATCTCCCGCCGGCGACGCGCTGAAGCCTAGGCGAGTGACCTCGCCGGAATCCAGGGGAGAGGCGGCGGGGAAGTGTAGCAGGAGGTTGCGCGAGTCATCGGAGAAGGGTTGTTTTGGGGAGAACGGCGATCGGTGTGCGGGTCGATGGGGATGGGATGTAGCCTGGTTGGGTCGACGGGAGACCGCCCGGTGGCGGCAAGACGTCCGTACAGCAAGGCGGCGGCGTTGGGGGCCTCTGGGTGCGGCGCACGCGGGGCCCTCTGGCTGTGGCGGTACGGGCACCCTATGGATGCGGTGGCGCAAGCGCGCTCTGGTTGCGGCGGCAGCGCGGCGGGCCGCCTAGCAGCAGTGGCGCAGGGGCAGCGCTCGGTGGCAAGCAGTGGAGGTGGGAAACGTGGGAGGTTGGGAACGAACGGGTTTGTTGACTTTTTTTCCTCCAACCGCACCTATATAGGAGAAAGATGCTCAAAATAATATTTTGAGCACTGGTTTCGGAATAGTGCGACCAGTTCCAGAATGATATTCTGAGCACCGACATAAGCTTTCCTGGACACAAGGATGAACTTCCTGGCTTACAGGATTGACCTTTCTTTCGTAACTTACCTGAACTTCCCATTTTCTCTAGAGCTACTGATTGTACTTCGGGTTTTTCAACCATTTGTCGGAACCGTGCAAATGATACATCGTTGGATAGATAATGAAAAACCGCAACTTTGTCATGTTCACAATTTTCGCAGATTATGCACGGTTTAAATTTAGTTTTGAAAATAAGAAAACACTTCTATATGGCCAGAGAACAGACTTTTAGTTTGATTTTCAAATCGTTTATAAAAAATGTTCTAATGATATAGCGTTGGATAGATAATGAAATTATGCAACTTTTTCATGTTTTATGTTTTTTCAAAATCCTCACAATTCTTGAATAATTTGAAAATACTGAAATTTGGACGTATTTAAAAATTAGCGGACTGTAAGTTGGATGATTTGTTTGAACATTTGTCAGAATGATGCAAATGATATGGGGTTGGAAAGTTGTGGACTAGGCGCAACTTTGTTATTCTAATTATTTTCTCTAATTCGTTACAATTGTACAGAATAACTTGAATTACTATCGGCCCGTTTTATGTTGCGAGCACCGAATGATTTCCCCGTGATTTCCATGCGGTATATTTAACCAATTGAAATGATATATGATTGGAAAGGTCTAAAAATGGCGCATTTTTTTGTTCGTACCATTTTTTCCAAATCAGAACGGTTTAAAACAAATTTTAGAAGTTTTGAATCATGTTTCCGGTATATTTTGTGGGATAACGATTTGAATTTGATGGATTAGATCCATTTATTTGTCTTAAAATGTTGTAGGTAATTAAATTGGACATATACTCCATCATATAAAGCTTTTGGTGATAATGATAGAAGTGGTTGGTGATCAAATCAATGAGATTTGGACAATAGATTTTTGCCCCGTAAAAGCAGAGCACTGAACTTCCCTCGACATGAACTTGTACTTACAGGGAAATGTGGTTGTACTTCTTCGTGCGGTCAGTAAAACAGCTATAATTTTCTCGTGCACTGTCCATTTGAGGTCCACGACCACACAAAATGTGCAACACAACCACGCGCATCTGAACTTCTCGCGACATGTCCTTGTACTTCTTAGCCTTCGTGGTTGTACTTCCGGAAATGTTTCGATACTAGCGTGTTTTACAATAATTAAACATGTGTTTCGGAATGATAATTTTAGATTTTCCCTAGCCTCTATTTAAGTGATTCTGCACTTCCTGCATCTTAATATTCGAACTTCCCAACATTGCTACGTGAATTTATGTGTGAGTATTTTCTTTGTACAATTTGCAGTTCCTGTAATTACTCCTTGCACTTCCTGTAGTCTCCGCTTGTACTTCTTGGAATAACTAGCTCCTTGTACTTCCTTAGAGATGACGGTATTATTTTGTTTTTCCTACATTTGGATTTTGTCAGTTTCTTGTACTTCCTATATTATGTGTGTGTACTGCTGGTGTCGAATGGTTGTACTTCTCTCTGTCAACTATTTGAATTTCCTCTTGGGTGATGGGATTATTTTGTTTTTCACATTTGGATTTTGTCAGTTTTCTTGTACTTTCTACAATAGTTGCTTGTACTGCTCGTGGTGAACTGTTGTACTTCTCGTCATCAACTATTTGAACTTCCTTGGGGGTGACAGGATTAGTTTGTTTTTACTACATTTGGATTTTGTCGGTTTCCTTGTACTTCCTATAATAAGTGTGTGTACTGCTCGTTTCGAATAGTTGTACTTCTCATCGTCAAGTATTTGAAAGTTCTCGAGGATGACGAGATTATTTTGTTTTTTCTTCATTTGGATTTTTGTCGGTTTTCTTGTACTTCCTATCATAAGTGTATGTATTGCTCGTGTCGAATGGTTATACTTCTCATCATCGATTATTTGAACTTCCTCACGGATGATGGGATCTTTTACGATATTTGAATTTTGTCGGTTTTCCTGTACTTCCTATATTAAGAGGGTGTACTGATCGTGACGAATGGTTGTACTTCTCAGCGTCAAGTATTTGAATTTCCCCGCGGATTAATAATTGTTTACACATTGGAAAGAAATATGTGTACTTCTTGCGATGAATAATTACTTCCTGCTCCAGTATTTGGATTTTTTACTACACTTCATGGATATTTGTTTACTCATTGGAATCAAATATGTGTAATTCCTGCGATGAATAATTATACTTATTTTGGGACGAATAATTGTACTTCTTTGCGATGAATTGTTGTACTTCTATAACTAAGTTTTTGTACTTCTCTAAATGACTCCTGTGTATTTATCATACCAAATTAAGATAGACAAAAATACTTCTCGTAGCTAGAACATGGAGTGTTTGATGGACACCGGATAAAAGTGGGGCGGATTAGTGTTTTTGAATTTCCCAGATTGTAGCTGGAAATCAAAGAGGAGATTTGACACAAGAATGACAATTTTCTTTTGTACTCGTGGTGTGAAATGCCGATATAAATAATATGTAATATGCAATTAAGACTATGTGAACTTCTCGGGATTAACTTTGAGTATCTCATGGGCATACAATTAGAAAATTGTTTTCTTTTGGATTTTTTTTTGAGCGGGAGGTGTACTTCCTGGTAGCAAGGTCTTATATTTCTCCTCACTTATTTCTTGTACTTCCCCGTACCAATTTCTAGTAATTCCAAGCGAAGATATGTCCTTTTAGGAACAATAATTTATTGCCCAAATGATTTCTTAATCATCAATAATTTTGAAACACCACCGAGAAAATTTGCAGCTACAACAAAAATAAAATCGAGGCATCCAAGCCTACACAAATCAGGGCAGCGGTGGAAGAGCTTCAACGGCTGCGAGACGACATCGTCGAGGGCGCCAACGGTTCCGGGTGGAGCTTGCTCGAGCTAGTCTAAGACAGTGACCCGGCAATAGACAAGTTAAATGCCGACATGTAAACTAGTGGCTGCTATCGTTTATAAAACAATGTACTGCTCCACAATGGAATTAGACAACAATGTACTGCTCGTTTAGCCCTATGCACTTAGACACACGAGTTAGGGAAATATATTGGTCATGGCAGCTTTTAAAACCTACTCCTAATTACAGTCTAGTGAAACAATCCATGAGAAAAAAATTAGAGAAGTACACACGTACATTCTTTATCAGAACAATTGTATTGCAGCGAGAAGTACACTTTTTTTATCTTTTCCCTGACATTTGTCATGTATTTTATTATGCATTTCTGCTATATCGTACTTCTTTGCAAATAATTATCTAAAAATTCCTACACTTCCCAACGAGTTTGCATGATTTCATTTTTTCCATGTGTACTGCCCGGTGCGCTGAAGGAGCAATTCCCATAAAAAACTTTTGTAGTCCCTAGTTTCAGATGATATACTTATCCAGGAGCAGAACAATTGTACTTCGTGTATAAATGAGTTGCGCTGCCCGGTGCGCTGAAGCAGGAAAAGCACTCAGTGGACTGAATCAAATTGAAACCGGCCATGGTCGGGAGCCATCAGCTCAACCAGTATACTTTCTAAAACGTCATACACTTCTTGAACAAACGAAGTAGCTTGATATTGGAAAAACAAACAAAGATGCAGAGAGATTAATAGATAGTAGAGAGAGGATGAGGGGAATTGGACGAGTACGGCCATCGTCGGACGTTCCTGTGACGAAACATCAGGAGCGCCGGGGAGAGGAGTCCCTTCCGTGGTGTCAAGGAGCCAGGGGATAGCGCCTGCGCAGGCCCAGGTGGCCCTCCCAGGCGGTGGCGCGCGAGTCCTCCAAGCGGCGGCGGCCGTTGCCATCCAGGTGGAAGCGCCAGTTGCCGGGGTCGGGGGAGGAGGCGGTGGTGCTTGCCGGGATCGGCGGAAGAGGCGGTTGTGCTTGCCGGAGTCGGGGAAGGGGCCGTCCGTCGCGGGAGGCGGCTTTGTGGGTTCCCGATGGAGGGGCCGGCAAGGCAGCGATTTCCGTCGGCGGGAGCAGGGCACGGGGGCTGCGGTTGCCGCGGTCGGGCATGTGGCGGTGGTGGTTGCCGTAGCGGAGTAGGTGAAAGCACTTCCGGGCGGGGGTTGCGGCTGGTCTGAGGGTGTGGGAAGTTGGAGAACTTACCGTGGGGTCCACGGTTGGTGCGTGGGTTGACTTGTTATATATATATATATATATATATATATATATATATATATATATATATATATATAGAGAGAGAGAGAGAGAGAGAGAGAGAGAGAGAGAGAGAGCCCAACTATTCTCGAACCCCCTTAAGAGTGGTTCTAGAATAGCTATTCTAGAACCCCCACGAACCAATTGGGCAAGCGAACCTCCCACCCCGCGCGCAACCCACCTCCCGCCCGCGCGCCTCCCACCACCCGCGCGCGCGTCGCCTCCCACCACCTCGCCGCGCGCCGGGCTGCCGCCGCCCACTCCGCCCGATGCGCGCCCCGGCGACCGCCGCCACACCACACTGTCGCGCCCCCGGCGACCGCCGCCCCCCACCACCTGCTGCGGCCCCCGGCAACCGCCGCCCCCACCACCTGCTGCGGCCCCCGGCGACCGCCGCCCCCACCACACGTTGCGGCCCCCGGCGACCGCCGCCCCCACCACCTGCCGCGCCGCCCCGGCGACCGCCGCCCCCACCACCCGCCGCGCGCGAGCTTCCGCCGCTCCGTCACCTGCCGGCGCGCACGACCTCCACCGCCCCACCACCTGCCACGCGCACAACCCCCGCCATCCCCACCAACTGTCGGAGGCGCCACTGTCGCCCCAGGGAGTCTACCTCCCGCTCCCTGCGCCCAGCTCCTCCGGCGGCGCCCCAACCAGACCGAGAGTACAAAAAATCTCTAGGGTACAAAAAATCAGGAAGTTCACATCTACAAGACTCGGTAGTTCACATCTGCAGAACTTGGATGTTTCACATACACGAAATTTTTAAAATTATAAAATTCTCCAGATTTCAAAAAATCAGGAAGTTCACATCTGCAAAGACTTGGAAGTTCACACTCGCAAAATTCAGAAGTTTAGAAATTTTTTCTAGAGTTCAAAAAATGGGAAGTTCACATCCGCCTAAATTTAGATGTTCACTTTCGCAGATTGGTGAAGTTCACTTTCGCAGATTGGTGAAGTTCACTTTCGCTGAATTCAGAAGTTCAGAAGGCTGCTGCATAACTAAACATGAAAATCAAAAAGTTCACTTCGAACACAAAAATATAGAAGTTCACATTATTTTGGGATGTTCACTTCGAACAAAAGACAAAACAACTCGGAAGTTCAATTCGAACAGGTGGAAGTTCGCAATGTTTTTAGAAGTACACTTGCCACCACCGGGAAGTTCATTTACCTCCATACGGAAATTCACTCCCCGTATAGAAGTTCATATTTGAAATGGAAGTTCACTCCTTACAATGTTGACGTCCGTCTGGAAGTCCAGATGCAGATAAGGGGAAGTTCAGATAGTGCAGATGCGACGGTAGTTCGCTATATTTTCTGAAGTTCACTTCAAACTAGACTAAAGTTTCGGAAGTTCACCCTGTACAATATTGAAGTCCGTCGGGAAGTTCAGATTCAGGGGAGAAGAAGTTCACATCCACAGAAGTTTGCTATAATTTTATTACATGCCTGAAACTTTTATACCGCGATCGGAAATTCACTAACAGATATAAAGGAAGTTCAATTCTATATTCGAGCACCTCATACACTCTGTTTTTCTGGACGGAAATCATACGCATAGAAATCGTCCGTACAACCACCGATTGCGCAAATCTACCAACTCAACGTACAATTAGCACTAATATAACTCTACTAATACTCCAACATATCGCAATGTCACACCTAATCAATCTAGATGAGCCAATTTCGACATGTTCTTGTGTCGGCGTTATCTTCACTTTTATGTATTTCTGAAATTAAACTAAAACCATTTAGAATTTGGAAAAACATTCATCATGAAAAAGATTCGCCTAATCAATATCTTTTCAACGCAATATCATTTGGAAAATTCCGATAAGTGGTTCGGAAATAAGCCCCAAAAACAGTTCAAAAAACCGAGAAGTTCGAAAAACGTAATCACGTATTTTCAAATCTGCTCTTAAACTATAAAGAATTTAGAAAAGTGTTCTTCATGAAAAAGGTGCGCCTAGTCAGCACCTTTCCAACGGCATATCATACGCATCATTCCGATAAACGGTTTGAAAACTGGAATCCCAAAACTGTACAAAAATAGAGAAATCCGCGAAAATGTTGTTTTGTATATTTCAAATTAGTTTTAACCAATCTAGAATTTTGGAAAACAATGAACATGAAAAGGTTGCGAAATTTCCGTGCGAATCCAACGGTATATTATACGCATCAATCCGATAAGCGGTTTGAAAATCATCATAAAAATACTCTCTGCACGAACATGCAATTCTGGTATTCCGTCGAGAAGTTCACTAGGAAAACATGCAGAAGTTCAGAAAGGGTTCGAGAATAGCAGACCTGGTTGTATATATATATATAAATACTTCCTACTCCTGGCTGTAGTTACACCCATATCTAATATATATAAATACTTCCTACTCCTGGTTGTAGTTCAGAAAACAAGCGGAAGTATTTATATATATAAATACTTCCTACTCCCGGTTGTAGTTACACCCATATCTAATATACTACCATACAAAATTATATACGATACTTTATCAATTTGAGTACGTTCGTACATTATATCTAAGATACTCCAAACTAATTAAGTTTTGTGAAAAAATGCTATTGAACCCATAGTTTGCACTATATATCTGAATATATGCATACGTAAAAATGAGTCTACATAAAAAAAATATACATACTGCATATAAAGTAGTATATATACTACCGAAATAATCTTATATACTTCATACTACATGTACATACTCTCCGGTATGATAGATACTCTCTAGATTATGAGAAACACGTTTGGGTGTAACTACACCCGGGTGTAGTATGAATATGTCCTATATATATAAATATACTTAGATACATCTAAATTTAGAAAAATGGAAGACATCCTTTTGTGAACGGTGCGAGTAATATGTATTTCATATTTACACACGCATGGCTACATGTGTAACACTTGTAAGTGTGCTCATCTCACAAAGTTTTTAGACAAATTATAAACACACATGTGTCCAGGAGGTACTCCTAGCTATATGGGACGCCCCTCCCGATAGTAAATACTACTATAGGGGAGAAAAGTGAAAAAGAAAAGGCCTCCAACAGCCCCCTCCCGATAGGAAAAGGCAATCGCGTGGCCCCGAAATTTCGTTCCGAATTTCGTCTCTCCATTATATAAATATAACTAGTGGATATGCTCTCAGATCCTTCAACATTTATATCAGCGCCGACGGGATCCGCGTACCTCTTCAACATTAGTCACCTCTTCGGTCAGATCTGTTGCACCGAGGAGGTGGTGGCTCAGAAGCCAGCAGGAGAAGGCGGTCAAACGTGCGCTCGTGAGAGGAGAACGAGTCCTTGCCGCCGGAAGTATTATCATAAGGAATGCGGGAGCGACTAGACTAGGATGGTGCAGACGCGAATGGATCATCCGTCCCATGGCGCGTCAGTCTGCAGGCGTAGGTGTAGGTTGTTCCTGGCGTCTCGAAATCTGTGGGACCGAAGCACGAAGACCTCCGACTCTTCCGCCGACTCAATGTATAATAAGTCGTCGTGTTAATTTATGTTCTTCGTAGCAATATTTCTTTGTCCCTCAACTAGCTATGTTATGTTGTTGTTGCAAAAAACCGAGATTTCTGTATAATGTAGTTGTCTCTTTGAGATTCTCATTTGGTTAACAGTTTTGCTAGTTCTCAGCTTGTAGACTTTAATCCTCTTGGTCAAATCCTACACCGTCTGATCCATCGAGATATATGAGTCGCAAGTTGAATTGCAACGCATATGTGCACAATTTTTACATAGATATGTGTGCGTGTAGTCCAGAAACTTAACTGGATGCATAAGAATCTAGACAAAGTTGAGTCAATTAATATGGATCGGAGGCAGTACAAAGTTTTGGCTTCTTCTCTCTAAGGTATTATGTGATGTGATTAATTACTACCCTCGCTGGCCTAAAGGAGTCTATCTTGGTAACTAGATGATCTGCTGTCTTCTTCTCTCTGATAGACCGAGTAGTATGCGATGTAAATTGCTCCCTCACCTAAAGTACTATATTGGCTAAATCCTTTTGTTCACGTGTTTCTATGGAGATCACGCCTGCTACAGCCCTGGATAGCAACTGGACATTGCACATTTCGGATGCTCCCGCGCGAGCGCTGGTGAGCGGCAGATCTCTCCCGAAATTCGACATGTTTTCGCTCTAAATTATGGGTCTAGCGTCCCTTCTGTGTCCAAACCCGCCACACCGCCCGCATGGTCTGTCCCTACCAGGAACAACTAGCCAACTTGCCCCCCCCCAAAAAAAAAACAAAAAATCAAGTAGGCAACTCCCGATGCGCACATCGCGTGATCGTGCAGCCAGCGAGCGCTCCTGGCCAGCATACTTCACTCTTCTGGTATATATAAATGATGCCCGTATCCCCCCAGAATCAAGAGCAAGGATAACCCTAACCATTTCACAGTCTCGCTTGTGCGTTCCCCGATCTGGATGGAACCCTAGCTATGTGCTGGCGGCGCTGGTGTTACATAATTCACCGGGATAGTAATAACTAGCGGTGTGCTATGCTCGCGGGAGGTACGTCAGCGGCCTCACTCTCCTCCCCTCTGTGGCCAGATATGTAGAGTTATATGCCCGTCGGAAGGCAAGAAGTAAGTATTCTTGGAGGCGAGTATGCGGAGGAGGTGGGGCTAGATGCGATCGGCTGGGATGTGGAGGCTATCTTAGCGGCAAGGCAGGTCATCTCCCAAGGTACTTGTCCACCGGTTGTCGTGGCGATGAATATGTGCATTCTATTATGTTATATAAACCTACCGCGCTTTATGTAGTTTCTACACACTTCCTATTAAATTTGCTTTGTTGTTCCATTGTCATGCTGTCATTTTGTCACTAGATTCTTATTGTACTTACTAGGTATCGTACTCTGTTTTGATTTGGATGTCTGTTTACCAAATTATATGATTACATCTGCCGTGTGCTCTATTTTTCAAGGTTTCTATTTAATACTTTTTGTAATAATTTCATTGTAAAATAGAAGGCTATTTCGGTAACACTGCATAAAAGGAGCTTCTTTTTTATGAACATGGTTGTTCCAAAAGTAAGCTGTTTGAGGTGTTTTAGCACGTTGCTGATGTCGCTGTCTTCTCCTCGCACCAAAATGAAGGTATTCCGGATGTTATCTTTTTGTCGAAACCTTGTTATATTCCGCTCACGTATACTTTATTCGAAACTATAGTGTCTCCAATAATTAATATAATATGATCCTTATGAACACAGCCATTACGATATTTCTTCTGCTTGCTCATGGCTCTAATTACACAGAAGATTCATAATGTTCTGAAAGATAGTTATTCCCTTAGCTAGCTATGCGGGTGGCTGGAAAATGGGAACTTTACCGTTGCCTTGCTATAGTGTTCTATAACCCCTAAGTTTGAAAGCCTTTCAAATGGTGGGCCTCCTCTCTCTGAAGACCATCTTCTGACTCATGGTATGCCTCTTGTTTAGTCCTTTGCTATATGCCAACATATTTTATTTACATGTATTCTCTTCTTCCCTTTCTAGAAATATTTTTTCTTATCTCTATCAATTTTTCAGGCAGAATTCTATTTCGGTGACAATGCACAAAATTGGTAACATGTCAAGGGTCAAAACACCCTTGTTATGTACTTGCTGAAGTCTGGTGCAGCCAAAAATATCCAAAATAGTCATT
>NC_061512.1:186289504-186305068 GCF_022539505.1 Lolium rigidum | reverse complement strand
CCAAAATAGTCATTTTATAGTTGTGTGAGTTTTTTATTTCATTCTACTACTAGAAATTACAAAAGGAATCATCTCTTGTTGCTATTTTTTATTAGTAATACCCAACTTGTTACATGTCCCCTTGCTTTTGGCTTTTCAAACATAACATGTTTATTTTTAATGTTAGATCTGTAACACTCCTATTGTTGTATCATTGTTATCATATTAGTTCTCGTGTTCTAGTCAATGATAAATTGTGTTATATTCTATCTTTGTGTTAACTTGTATATAATCATTCTCCAACTTTTTTGAAACAGAAGAATCCTATCTCTATGACACTGCCCAAAAGAAGCATCATGTTCTGAAAAATAGTGGTTCTTTGCTGCATGTGAAATCTAGTCTCCGTAGTCGCTACCACCATGGTACACTTATTCTTTGTTGGCAGGATCTTCACTTGAGGCTTGTCCATAAGACCTAGTCATGTGTGGAAGCACATTGCTTGCACATTTGATTTGCTCTTGTGGACACTCATTTGCCTCTTGTGGATCTTCACTTGAGGCATGTCCATACGTCGAAGACTTGTGCAACCAAAAATATAAAAATTAGTTATTCGTAGACATGTAAGGTTTTTTTTGCATTTGCACTAAACCAATGGGTACTAGCTATGAAATTATGTCATCTTGCTATTTTTATTATTATACCTACTGGTTATCCTCACCTTTTTATCAATTCATTTGCAACCTAGGTCTATTTCGGTGACACCGTACGAAATCAGCCAGATAATAGAGGCAACCACAACTGCATACATAGTAGCTGAGTAGTCTGCACAGTCGTGTAGTTGCTAGCATCACAATAAGTTTTCACGTTCAAATGATAGGCTTATTGTATTTAGATGATACTCCAATAGTTTCACTTCTAGTTTATGACGTATTATTCTTTCTTTTTGAAATATATTCAGTCTTAACTTTGTCTCAACTCTTCTGTTAATAGGTGATGATACTATCTGGTGAAGGATTCAGCTCTCTCTGCTCTGTTTGAACATTAATTTATTATTTGGTGACAGTGTAGTAGCTGAAGAGATCGTATAGCAGGTACACTTTATTTTCTTTCTGTATTATGTGCTGCTAGCTTTTTACACTTCCCATCCTCTTGTTTTGAAATTTGTTCTTAACTTTTGTCAACTCTTTTGTTATGTCCAAAATGTTGATACTGAACAGAACTATTTCGGCAACACTGCACAAAATCTGGTTATCTTTGGGCTAGCACTAGCAGCCTAGCCTATGCGCTGACTGGCGATGAGAGGACTTGACTGGTGTTTGGGACACATGATTCTGAATAAATTAGTCCAAATGAAATCCTCCGTCTCGCTTAGCTGAAGGGGTCATATAGCAGGTGCAGTTTATATTATTTCTGTATTACGTGTTGCTGGCTTTACATTTCACGTCCTGTTGTTATGCAATTTGTTCTTACCTTTTCCCAACCCTTTTGTTATGTCCAAGATGCTGATACTGAACAGAACTATTTCGGTGACACTGCACAAAATCTGGTTATGCTGGGCTAGCACTAGCAGCTTAGCCTATGCGCTAACTGGCGACGAGAGGACTTGATTCTGAATAAATCTGTCCAGATCCATTCAAATCCTCTGACTCGCTTAGCTGAAGGGGTCGTATAGCAGGTAGAATTTATATTGTTTCTGTATTACGTGCTGCTAGCTTTTCACTTCACTTCATGTTGTTTTAAAGTTTGTTCTTACCTTTTCTCTACTCTTTTGTTATGTCCAAGCTGCTGATACTGAAACAGAACTATTTCGGCGACACTACACAAAATCTGGCTATGCTGGTCATCCATGATGTCTGTGCTATGCTAGCTCTAGTCATGGTGATGTAATCTTCATGGGAATGGACGATGATGTATAACTTTCCTTCTGTTAACTTTCATTTGACTTCTTTCATTGAGATTCTATTAATCTAGCTTCCATTTTTATATTTGTTTATTCATGTACTTTTTTCTTCAGATTGTTGTATCATCCAAGCTGTTGATACTGAAACTATTTCGGTGACACTGCACAAAATCTGGCTATGCTGGTCCGCCACTCGTTGGGTGATATACTAGCTGCAGCCATGGTGATGTAATCTTCAAGGGAACAGACCATGATGTATGACTTTTTCTTTTGTCAACTTTCACTTGACTTCTTTCATTGAGATTCTATTCATCTGGCTTTCATTTTTTTTTGTTTATTCATGTACTTTTTTTCTTCAAATTGTTGTATCGTCCAAGCTGCTGATACTGAAACTATTTCGTTGACACTGCACAAAAGGCTATGCTAGTCAGCCACGTGTTTGGTCCTATAGTAGCTCTAGCCGTGGTTATGTAATCTTAACGTGAACGGATGATGATGTATGCCATTCCTTCTGTTAACTTCCACTTGACTTCTTTCATTAAAATTCTATTAATCTAGCTTCCATTGTTGGATATTTGTTTATTAATGTACTTTTATCTTTAGATTGTTGTAACACCCAACCTGATTATACGATGTGATAAAGATATACATGGAATCGGTTGGTATCATGACGGAAAAGCTGTTGTGCATGAGAAAGAAATAATCCCTTGGCATGTGCTCCGGAAACCTATTGTCCGTGAGAAAGAATATGTTGATTCCATCTCGAAAAATCCGCTGTCCAAGTCTTATGTATAGTTATGTTCAGTTTTGTTGATTGTACCTAAGGACCATTGATGTGGGCGTAACCCTTCGGGTACTCGACATTACCATACCCCGTGCAAACTATGAAGCTGGACCAGCACAAGGACTCGACAAAGCTGGACCTGCACGCGCCTCAACTTGGACTACAAGGAAAGAAGACTCCAATACGAATCCTACTAGGACTCTTGTAAACCCTAACTTGAGTGATATATAAAGCCAGGCAGAGCACCCCTTAGGGACACACAATGAGAAACACAAATCATAGAGGCGACACGCCTAGACACCGCAACCCGCAGATTACACTAGACTAGATCCAACAACTCCGCCTATGGCGGCCTCCTGTACACATACTTTCATATACTGGATTGCTAGCAGGACATAGCGATCCTCCACCGCGGGGACGTGAACCTGGGTACGTCGTGTACCGCCTCGCTCCCGGAACTTCCATTGTCGCCTTTCTCTAAAATCCAATCTCCTCATAGTAGGCATTGCCGAGAAACCGCCTTGTCAATTGGCGCCGTCTGTGGAAAGCGCAACGACTGGATTTTGTTATCCGGGCGGGATCTCTCTACTTCATCGTCAAATTTATTATTAGTATCAGTAACATGTACTCGATCGCTTCTGGTACGGTTCAACAATGGCGGCAGCATCCAACTCGGTAGTTCGGATTGCACGGACTTCATCTCCAGCAACACCTTCAAGCTTGGCCGATCGGATCGAAGAAAGATTGAGACTATGTTGTCGGTGTTACACGTGCTTATCTTCAGCCTTTACCTAAATCAGTGCAGTCATTTTCTTTGGCAGCAGGGGCAGGCGCCGCAGCGGCTAGCAAGGATTAAAGTGAGCATTGCTTACGGGGAAATTTCCAAGGAGCTGCAGCGGCTAACCAGTAGATGCTCAACACATTAAGGAAAAGAAAGCAAATTAAGAAAGAAAAAGGAGGAAGCAGCGCACATACCAAGTTCACCCTTACGGTCCATGTGGTGTTGAAAGAAAGGATCGACTGCCACTAATCAGATACCGCGTTTACAATCGTGCATGAAGCTTCAACCTTGGAAAATACTTTGGCTTCGACGCGGAAGACTTCGTCGTGACCTGCCAGCACTCCCGATGGATGAGTCCATGAGATTCACGGCCGGCCATCCAATTCCATCAATCTCTATTTTCTCTTTTTACTATTTTATTACCTAATTGATTTACACGGTTCTAACATCCACGCACAAATATCTTCCTTGTCTATGCATGTCTAACCTGGCAACCGGACACGACGTATAACTCTAGTGCTGAAACATTAACTGGCCTAACAATTCAATGGGCTTGGAGAGGATCATCTACCCGACAGTATATTTGCATCGCAAATCGCCGCTCCAATTTCATCCGATACAAAAATATCAGGTACCATATTTCCAATTAATTACTACTCGTAAAAATTATTATTTGGCCAAATATTTTTCGGCTCGTACTATTATTTGCGCGCAGACTTTTGCGTCGTAACATAACAGTAGATTGAAGCAAAACTTCGATTATTCTGTTCGGTTGACCGCGGCCGCTGTCGCGCACTTGCCGTACTCAGGGGCTTGCGTGTCGTAGACCCGACATTACGGACTAAATATATTCGGGTGCTCACCTGTCGCGAGTCCGCTACATCGACTGCGTCCTCTTCATCGACCGCGTTTGCCTAGCGCCCGCCGCATGGACTTTCTTTGGTGGCGCAACTATTTCGACTGCGTCCGCCGCATGGATTATCTTGGATGCACAACTATTTCGACTACGCCCGCCGCATGGACTATCTTGGATGGCGCAATTATTTCAAATGTGCTCGCCGCATGGACTATATTTAGTGACGAACTATTTCGACTGCGCCCGCCACATGGATTATCTTTGGCCGCGCAACTATTTCGACTGCACCTGCTAAATCAACTATTTCTGATTGATTATTTCGACTGCGTCCATCACACGACCTGCCTTTACATTGGCCTCGCTGCGGTTGAACCCAGTGTTCCTCTTCCCTTCGCCACACCCGATGATCGGGGAGGCGCCATTACATCGTTACCTCCGGTACTCTCGATTACTCGGTGGATTTATTTTTCCCGACTCAGTGGATTTATTTTCTTCATCATCTATGATTACTCGATGGATTTATCTTCTTCGGCTCTGGATATATCTTCTCCCGATGAGCTCCCGGGTCAATAGCTTCATCACCTATGATTATTAATGGATTTATCTCCTACGGCTATATTATATTGATTCGATATACTATCGGTTCAATGGATTCATCATCTGAAATATTCAATGGATATCATCTTATATAATATTGACCCGATGCGCTCCCATCGGGAGCGCCGGTGCGCTGGAATTACTCGGGGGCTCTTGGATTATCTTCGAACTATTGAGCACTGGAATTCAAAGAAATACGAAGACTCCTTACACTATTACTCCCATCGGGAGCGCCGGTGCGCTGGAATTACTTGGGGACTCTTTGAAGATCTCCGGCTATTTTTACTACTCCCGACGGGAGTGCCGGTTTGCTGAAATTCAAGAAGACATGAGGATCTCCCACTATTTTTACTACTCCTGACGGGAGCGCTGGTTCGCTAGAGTTCAAGAAAAATTGAAGACTCTTTATACCTGAAGTTATCATCTAAAAAAGCCTCTGAAAATATGAGCGCTGCAATAGATGGTAATCAACGGGACTTATAAATATCCTTTTGCTAAAGCCTCAAGATTACGAGAGTGCTGCGTACAGCAAGGATATACAATTATTACTTGCAAAAAGACCCATGCCGGTACTTTAAACTACAGAAGTACTAAAGAAGCGACGGAGTCGATGACAGGCATAGTTGCTTTGATTCATTCGGGGGCTGCCGCCAAAACATACAAAGCGACTCTGCAAAAATTGCGATTACTACGTGGTCGTCGAACGAGTTGACTGACTTGATCCCTCAGTTGCCTTCAACAAACAAAAGATTCGACTGGGCTCACGGTCCCTTGAAGATTCGACTGGGCTCACGGTCCCTTGAAGATTCGACTGGGCTCACGGTCCCTTAACCCCTCTGGGATATTATCTGAATTATCGACTCTGGGATATCATCTGAATTATTGACTCCTCCTGGATATCACCTAAATTATCGACTCCTCCAGGATATCACCCAAATTATCGACTCCTCCTGGATATCACCTAAATTATCGGCTCCTCTGGGATATTATCTAAATTATCGACTCCGGGATATCATCTGAATCATCGACTCCTCTGTGACATCATCCAAATCATCAATTCCTCTATCTATGGCATCGTCAGAGTCATCGACATCATGTTTTCAGAACTCGAAGACATGTACGGTATTTGACTCAGCATTTTTTACACCCTATACATAACTATTTCATATTCATTTACAGGCTCGGGGACTATTCCCATCAGGAGCGCTGGTCGCACGCCCGATAAAAAAATGGCAGCTTCGTCGACAAAGAAGAATAAACCAGAAGACTTCGGCATCAACATCAAGATCTTCGAGTAGTACAACTTGAGTCTATGAGTAGCTGCAAGCACCCGCCCATAGACTCGGGGGCTACTCCCATCGGGAGCGCTTCGCGCACCCGACAGAAAGCAACTTCGACTCTACATCAAGCACAAGATTCAACAGATGATCAAGACATTCAGCGAAGACAACTTTAGTCCCTGCCCGAAGCTTCACTTCAGCCAGACACTCGGGTGCTACTGATGTGGGCATAACCCTTCGGGTACTCGACATTACCATACCCGGTGCAAACTATGAAGTTGGACCAGCACAAGGACTCGACAAGCTGGACCTGCACGCACCTCAACTTGGACTACAAGGAAAGAAGACTCCAATATGAATCCTACTAGGACTCTTGTAAACCCTAACTTGGCTGACATATAAAGCCAGGAAGAGGCACCCCTTAGGGACACACAATGAGAAACACAAACCATAGAGGTGACACGCCTACACACCGCAACCCGCGGATTAGAACTAGACTAGATCCAACAACTCCGCCTATGGCGGCCCCGTGTACACATGTTTTCATATACTGGATTGCTAGCAGGACGTAGTGATCCTCCACCGCGGGGACGTGAACCTGGGTACGTCGTGTACCACCTCGCTCCCGGAACTTCCATCGTCGCCTTTCTCTAAAACCCAAGCCCCTCATGGTTGTTCCACTGAATTTTGCTGCAATTATGTTGGTCATCTCTTCTTTAAGTCTTGTTGCATGTGGTCTAAATCCATTGTTATTCAGTTTTGGAGTAGTTTGTTTGGCTCATGAATTAGTGTTGGATTCAAATAATTCTTTTGTGATTTGGAGAATCAATTTGTTTGTCATCATTTGGGGTTGGAATATAAGAATTATTCTGTCATTCAGAGATTTATCGATTGCATTTCATTTTAAATATAATGATGTATGCCAAACAACGACCTTTTTAGGCGCTTAAGAGGAGGAGAGAAAGGAAACTAATACGTCTTCAGGAAGAGTCTACAATTACAACGGAGCCTCCAATTCAAGCGCTTGTTTGGCTAGCAAACATGGTTCCGATTCTCTGGCCGCAAGCCTGATTCTAGCGAAGTGCCTAGCGGAGATTTTTTCATCGATGGCTTTTATTATATGAACTGCTAATAAAAGCCTAGCGCCTCTATTTAAGAGACTGCATTGTAGATGTCAAAATGGAAATTTCCAAAATACCACTACTGGGAGCCGAAGTTTCAAAATGTAGTACCCAATTCCTGCTTTTTCATGCCTAAATAGTACCCGTGTGTTCTGCATTTTGCCCTCTATTTTGGATGTGGGATGGTAGAAATATGATTTACTATCGAGTGTCCCTCTTTCAGGAATATATATATGGCCATTATTTCACCTATATCCGCCACACTCAACATTCTTCCTCACTTAACTTCCGGTCTTCAGGATAGTTCAACTTCTACACACTTCCGCAGGGGAAGAACCTGTTCTCTTTCGCCACTCCTTCATTGCCCGTCGTGGCTCCTTGGGGTAGAGTTAGGAAGAGGCGTGATTCTTCCACTCCGGAAGGTTCTCTCATGTCCTCTTTTCCCGGCCGTCGTCTGATGACCCAGCGCTGGAGGCCAGGTCCGACCTATCTTTGAGGAAGAGGCTGCCCGGCAGATCCTCTTCATCCGATCGTCCGCGGAAACAGGCCTGCGGAAACTTAATGTTAGTTTAATTGCTTGTTGCATTCTATTTCTTTCATTGATGCCTACGCGAGCTTCTATTCTTGTAGACAGTGTTGGGCCTCCAAGAGCAGAGGTTTGTAGAACAGCAGCAAGTTTCCCTTAAGTGGATACCCAAGGTTTATCGAACTCAGGGAGGAAGAGGTCAAAGATATCCCTCTCATGCAACCCTGCAACCACAAAGCAAGAAGTCTCTTGTGTCCCCAACACACCTAATAGGTGCACTAGTTCGGCGAAGAGATAGTGAAATACAGGTGGTATGAATAAGTAGTAGCAACGGCACCAGAAAAGTGCTCTGCCCAGGACAGTAAACAAGCAGTAGTAACGCGAGCAAGTAGTAACGCTAAGAAACGAGTAAACAAGCAGCGATAGCGATATTTAGGAACAAGGTCTAGGGATTACACTTTCACTAGTGGACACTCTCAACATTGATCACATAACGAGAATAGATAAATGCATACTCTACACTTTTGTTGGATGATGAACACATTGCGTAGGATTACACGAACCCTCAATGCCGGAGTTAACAAGCTCCACAATAATGCTCATATTTTAGTAACCTTTAGTGTAAGATAGATCAAAAGACTAAACCAAGTACTAACATAGCATGCACACTGTCACCTTCCTGCATATGTAGGAGGAATAGATCACATCAATATTATCATAGCAATAGTTAACTTCGCAATCTACAAGAGATCATGATCATAGCATAAACCAAGTACTAACACGGTGCACACACCGTCACCTTTGCACACGTGCAGGAGGAATAAAACTACTTTAATAACACATCACTAGAGTAGCACATAGATAAATTGTGATACAAAACATATTGCAATCTTAAAGAGATATAAATAAGCACCTCACTATGCCATTCAACGATGAATAAGTATTCTGTGAAATATGGCCTAAGAGACCCACACGGTGCACACACTGTCACCTTTACACACGTGGGACAAGGAGTCTCCGGAGATCACATAAGTAAAACTCACTTGACTAGCATAGTGACATCTAGATTACAAACATCATCATATGAATCCCAATCATGTAAGGCAGCTCATGAGATTATTGTATTGAAGCACATAGGAGAGAGATGAACCACATAGCTACCGGTACTGCCCCGAGCCTCGATGGAGAACTACTCCCTCCTCATGGGAGCAGCAGCGGTGATGAAGATGGCGGTGGAGATGGCAGCGGTGTCGATGGAGAAGCCTTCCGGGGGCACTTCCCCGCTCCGGCAGGGTGCCGGAACAGAGACTCCGTCCCCGCATCTTGGCTTCGCGATGGCGGCGGCTCTGGAAGGTTTTTGTGGTTTTCGTCGAACGCCCCGAGGTTTTTAGGTCAGGGGCTTTATATAGGCGGAGAGGCGGCGCAGGAGGGCTTCTGGGGGGCCCACACCCTAGGGGGGCACCCCCCCCTTGGCCGCGCCGGGGTGTGGTGTGGTGGCCCTGCCCCTCTTCTCTGGCGGTTCTCGTGTGTTCTGGATGCTTCCGGGTAAAATAGGAACCTGGGCGTTGATTTCGTCCGATTCCGAGAATATTTCGTTACTAGGATTTCGAAACCAAAAACAGCAGAAAACGAGAACCGGCACTTCGGCATCTTGTTAATAGGTTAGTTCCGGAAAATGCACGAATATAACATAAAGTGTGCATATAACATGTAGATAACATCAATAATGTGGCATGGAACACAAGAAATTATCGATACGTTGGAGACGTATCGGCATCCCCAAGCTTAGTTCTGCTCGTCCCGAGCAGGTAAAACGATAACAAAGATAATTTCTGGAGTGACATGCCATCATAAACTTGATCATACTATTTGTAAAGCATATGTAGTGAATGCAGCGATCAAAACAATGTATATGACATGGGTAAACAACCGAATCATAAAGCAAAGACTTTTCATGAATAGCACTTCAAGACAAGCATCAATAAGTCTTGCATAAGAGTTAACTCATAAAGTAATAATTCAAAGTAAAGGTATTGAAGCAACACAAAGGAAGATGAAGTTTCAGCGGTTGCTTTCAACTTATAACATGTATATCTCATGGATAATTGTCAATGCAAAGCAATATAACAAATGCAATATGCAAATATGTAAGAATCAATGCACAGTTCACACAAGTGTTTGCTTCTTGAGATGGAGAGAAATAGGTGAACCGACTCAACAATGAAAGTAAAAGAATGGTCCTCCATAGAGGAAAGCATCGATTGCTATATTTGTGCTAGAGCTTTGATTTTGAAAACATAAAGAGAGCATAAAAATAAAGTTTTGAGAGGTGTATGTTGTTGTCAACGAATGGTAGCGGGTACTCTAACCCCCTTGCCGTACAAACCTTCAAAGAGCGGCTCCCATTTTAATTTATTTTTGGATGGCACTCCTTCCAACCTTTCTTTCACAAACCATGGCTAACCGAACCCTCGGGTGCCTCGCCAACAATCTCATACCATGAAGGAGTGCCTTTTTATTTTAGTTTTATTATGATGACACTCCTCCCAACCTTTGCTTACACAAGCCATGGCTAACCGAATCCTTCGGGTGCCGTCCAACAATCACATACCATGGAGGAGTGTCTATTTTTGTTAATTAATTTGGGACTGGGAATCCCATTGCCAGCTCTTTTTGCAAAATTATTGGATAAGCGGATGTAGCCACTAGTCCATTGGTGAAAGTTGCCCAACAAGATTGAAAGATAAACACCACATACTTCCTCATGAGCTATAAAACATTGACACAAATCAGAGGTGATAAATTTTGAATTGTTTAAAGGTAGCACTCAAGCAATTTACTTTGGAATGGCAGGGAATACCATGTAGTAGGTAGGTATGGTGGACACAAATGGCATAGTGGTTGGCTCAAGTATTTGGATGCATGAGAAGTATTCCCTCTCGATACAAGGTTTAGGCTAGCAAGGTTATTTGAAACAAACACAAGTATGAACTAGTACAGCAAAACTCACATAAAAGACATATTGAAAACATTATAAGACTCTACACCGTCTTCCTTGTTGTTCAAAACTCAATACTAGAAATTATCTAGACTTTAGAGAGACCAATTATGCAAACCAAATTTTAGCATGCTCTATGTATTCTTCACTAATAGGTGCAAAGTATATGATGCAAGAGCTTAAACATGAGCACAACAATTGCCAAGTATCACATTACCCAAGACATTATAGCAATTACTACATGTATCATTTTCCAATTCCAACCATATAACAATTTAACGAAGAGGAAACTTCGCCATGAATATTATGAGCTAAGAACACATGTGTTCATATGAACCAACGGAGCGTGTCTCTCTCCCACACAAGCATGATGTAATCCAATTTATTCAAACACAAACAAAAACAAAAGCACACAGACGCTCCAAGTAAAGCACATAAGATGTGACCGAATAAAAATATAGTTTCAAGAGAAGGAACCTGATAATTTATCGATGAAGAAGGGGATGCCTTGGGCATCCCCAAGCTTAGACACTTGAGTCTTCTTAGAATATGCAGGGGTGAACCACCGGGGCATCGCCAAGCTTAGAGCTTTCACTCTCCTTGATCATAGTATATCATCCTCCTCTCTTGACCCTTGAAAACTTCCTCCACACCAAACTCGAAACAACTCATTAGAGGGTTAGTGGACAATAAAAATTAACATGTTCAGAGGTGACACAATCATTCTTAACACTTCTGGACATTGCATAAAGCTACTGGACATTAATGGATCAAAGAAATTCATCCAACATAGCAAAAGAGGCAATGCGAAATAAAAGGCAGAATCTGTCAAAACAGAACAGTCCGTAAAGATGGATTTTATTAGGCCACCAGACTTGCTCAAATGAAAATGCTCAAATTGAATGAAAGTTGCGTACATATCTGAGGATCACTCACGTAAATTGGCATAATTTTCTGAGTTACCTACAGAGAATTAGACCCAGATTCGTGACAGCAAAGAAATCTGTTTCTGCGCAGTAATCCAAATCTAGTACTTACTTTACTATCAAAGACTTTACTTGGCACAACAAAACACAAAACTAAGATAAGGAGAGGTTGCTACAGTAGTAAACAACTTCCAAGACACTAATATAAAACAAAGTACTGTAGCAAAATAACACATGGGTTATCTCCCAAGAAGTTCTTACTTTTTAGCCATTAAGATGGGCTCGAGCAGCTTTAATGATGCACTCGCAAGAAATAGTATTTGAAGCAAAAGAGAGCATCAAGAGGCAAATTCAAAAACATATTTAAGTCTAACATGCTTCCTATGCATAGGAATCTTGTAAATAAACAAGTTCATGAAGAGCAAAGTAACAAGCATAGGAAGATAAAACAAGTATAGCTTCAAAAATTTCAGCACATAGAGAGGTGTTTTAGTAACATGAAAATTTCTACAACCATATTTTCCTCTCTCATAATAACTTTCAGTAGCAACATGAGCAAACTCAACAATATAACTATCACATAAAGCATTCTTATCATGAGTCTCATGCATAAAATTATTACTCTCCACATAAGCATAATCAATTTTATTAGTTGTAGTGGGAGCAAATTCAACAAAGTAGCTATCATTATTATTCTCATCAAGTGTAGGAGGCATAGTATAATCACAACAAAAGTTACTCTCCATAGTAGGTGGCGCCAAAAGACCACTATTATAATCATCACAAATAGGAGGCAAAGTATCATCAAAGAAAATTTTCTCCTCAATGCTTGGGGGACTAAAAATATCATGAAAACCAGCTTCGCCAAGCTTAGAACTTTCTATATCATTATCAACAATGGTGTTCAAAGCGTTCATACTAATATTACTACCAGCATGCAAATAAGATTTCATAGGTTTTTTAATTTTCGCATCAAACAATCCATGTTTTAAATCAGGAAATAGAATAAGAAGCTCATTGTTGTCCATTATGCCGAACTAGTGTAAACAAGAACAAAAAGATGCAATTGCAGGATCTAAAGGAAATAGCTTCGAGCACACACACGACGGCGCCAGAAAAATACTTTACCTGGGACCGTAGTATGAGAGCATTTTACCTTTCCTCCCCGGCAACGGCGCCAGAAAAGTGCTTGATGCCTACGGGAGCTTCTATTCTTGTAGACAGTGTTGGGCCTCCAAGAGCAGAGGTTTGTAGAACAGCAGCAAGTTTCCCTTAAGTGGATACCCAAGGTTTATCGAACTCAGGGAGGAAGAGGTCAAAGATATCCCTCTCATGCAACCCTGCAACCACAAAGCAAGAAGTCTCTTGTGTCCCCAACACACCTAATAGGTGCACTAGTTCGGCGAAGAGATAGTGAAATATACAGGTGGTATGAATAAGTAGTAGCAACGGCACCAGAAAAGTGCTCTGCCCGGGACGATAAACAAGCAGTAGTAACGCAGCGAGTAGTAACGCGAAGAAAACAAGTAAACAAGCAGCGATAGCGATATTTAGGAACAAGGCCTAGGGATTACACTTTCACTAGTGGACACTCTCAACATTGATCACATAACAGAATAGATAAATGCATACTCTACACTTTTGTTGGATGATGAACACATTGCGTAGGATTACACGAACCCTCAATGCCGGAGTTAACAAGCTCCACAATAATGCTCATATTTTAGTAACCTTTAGTGTAAGATAGATCAAAAGACTAAACCAAGTACTAACATAGCATGCACACTGTCACCTTCATGCATATGTAGGAGGAATAGATCATCAATATTATCATAGCAATAGTTAACTTCGCAATCTAAAAGAGATCATGATCATAGCATAAACCAAGTACTAACACGGTGCACACACTGTCACCTTTGCACACGTGCAGGAGGAATAAAACTACTTTAATAACACATCACTAGAGTAGCACATAGATAAATTGTGATACAAAACATATTGCAATCTTAAAGAGATATAAATAAGCACCTCACTATGCCATTCAACAGTGAATAAGTATTCTGTGAAATATGGCCTAAGAGACCCACACGGTGCACACACTGTCACCTTTACACACGTGGGACAAGGAGTCTCCGGAGATGACATAAGTAAAACTCACTTGACTAGCATAGTGACATCTAGATTACAAACATCATCATATGAATCCCAATCATGTAAGGCAGCTCATGAGATTATTGTATTGAAGCACATAGGAGAGAGATGAACCACATAGCTACCGGTACAGCCCCGAGCCTCGATGGAGAACTACTCCCTCCTCATGGGAGCAGCAGCGGTGATGAAGATGGCGGTGGAGATGGCAGCGGTGTCGATGGAGAAGCCTTCCGGGGCACTTCCCCGCTCCGGCAGGGTGCCGGAACAGAGACTCTCGTCCCCCGGATCTTGGCTTCGCGATGGCGGCGGCTCCGGAAGGTTTCCGTGGTTTTCGTCGAACGCCCCGAGGTTTTTAGGTCGGGGGCTTTATATAGGCGGAGAGGCGGCGCAGAGGGCTTCCGGGGGCCCACACCCTAGGGGGCGCCCCCCCCCCGGCCGCGCCGGGGTGTGGTGTGGTGGCCCTGCCCCCTTCTCTGGCGGTTCTCGTGTGTTCTGGATGCTTCCGGGTAAAATAGGAACCTGGGCGTTGATTTCGTCCGATTCCGAGAATATTTCGTTACTAGGATTTCTGAAACCAAAAACAGCAGAAAACCGGAACTGGCACTTCGGCATCTTGTTAATAGGTTAGTTCCAGAAAATGCACGAATATGACATAAAGTGTGCATATAACATGTAGATAACATCAATAATGTGGCATGGAACACAAGAAATTATCGATACGTTGGAGACGTATCATTCATCAATGTTGATCAGATTCAGATTTCGACGCCATGTCTTCTTAATATTCAGAGGACGGGTCGAGACCTACGCCGCACCATGGCTTGACGAGGAGATGGAAGCGACAGATACACGGCATGTAGAGGAGATCTACAAAAGCTCAAGGACGATAGATACCACTAACTCGAAATTGCCGCCCGAGGTACTTAATTCTTTCTGAGGCCTCTTTGATTTAAAGGAATAGGGAGCACATAGGAATAGGAAAGCATGGTTGGCAATCCTTGCCTAGTTCCTTGTGCAAAGTAGCAGCTCGGGAAAGTTTCCTATCCCTTTTGTTTCCTTCATATTTTCTTCAAATCAAAGGAGCCTTAAACATGGGGAATGGATTTCGGGGTGACATCCTGTTTTCAAATTGACAGACAATTTGCTGCAGATACTGAACATCGTCTAATCCCCCCATAAATGATTTATTTGTGTGGATCCAACCACCCCCTCAATTTAGTTGATGCAGCCATGTCAGATCTGTTCTCAATAGCATTTATCTAGACTCGTTAAACCGTGTAGGCTCCCACATTTTTGAAAAAAAATACAAATTTGGAACCTAGGGTACTTTCGTGAAGAGAATATTACCCCTGTCAGGCTTATGGTGTTTCTCTGTTTTATTGCAGTCCATCGCAAACACCTGCCGGTTCAAGAGAATATTACCTATCTCAGGTACGACTTGGATGAAATTGTTGGGCGCGCTAATTTGTATAAGCAAGAGGCAAACAATCTTCGCGTGGAACGCAACATGCTGCGTTTGGAGATTAACAAGTTGTCCAAGCATCAGGAGGAGAACGTTACGATGATGGAGAGAGATAAGACTTCCATCCAGGACATAGCGAACAGAATGCCGACATTGTTGGTGATGGCGTGTGCTCATCGTATGCGGACACGATGTTGGGGAAC
>NC_061512.1:186279180-186289404 GCF_022539505.1 Lolium rigidum | reverse complement strand
CAAAGCAAGTGGAGAAGGAAAGAAATGTTGTTTAGCTCTTCTATGCATATAAAATGTACTTGTTAACAAGGTTGATCAAGTCTTGCCACCAAATAAATTTTACATGACATAAGAAGAAATAAACCTCAAATCAATCATGTTACCTTGTATTGAATTGATATGGATCCAATCATAATACTTTGATATCCTTGCTTAGGCTCATATATAGGACAATCAATAGTTCCCACTTTGATAGTTCTCACATTAGAAATTTTATTAACTCCACATACTTTATCAATCCTCTTGGGAAAATAAACGGTATGCTCCTTGTCATCGACATTGAAAGTAACTATTCCTTTATTGCAATCAATAACAGCCCTGCGGTGTTAAGAAAAGGTCTCCCAAGAATAATAGACATATTATCATCTTCGAGGCATTTCCAACACAACAAAATCAGTTAATATTAAGCAATTATTAGTAACTTGAACAGGGAACATCCTCACACAGGGAATAGCGAGTAGATTTATCGGCCATTTGCAAAGATATATCAGTTGGTATCAACTTATCTAAATAAAGTCTCTTGTAAAGAGAAAAAGGCATAACACTAACACCTGCTCCCAAATCACATAGAGCAGTTCTAACATAATTATTCTTGATGGAACAAGGAATAGTCGGTATACCTGGGTCGCCCAGCTTCTTTGGAACCTTGCCATTGAAAGAGTAATTAGCAAGCATAGTGGAAATCTCCTCATTAGGAATTTTTCTTTTGTTAGAGACAATATCTTTCATATACTTTGAATAAGGAGGCAATTTAATAGCATCAGTCAAAGGGATTTGCAGGAACAAAGGTTTCATCCAATCACAAAATTTATTATAATGTTCTTCTTCCTTTGATTTTAGTTTCTTAGCAGGAAAAGGCATTTGCTTTTGAACCCAAGGTTCCCTTTCGTTACCATGTTTCTTAGCAATAAAATCTTCTTTAGTATACTTTTTATTTTTAGCATGCTTTTCAGGTTCATCTTCAACTTCTTCTTTATCAGAAGCATCATTCTTATCATTATCTTTATCATGTTCATTACCACTTTCAATTTCAGCATCAGAAATAGAAATACTATTAGGATCATTAACAGGCTCAGAGGATTCTACAACAGTTTTATGTTTCTTTTTCTTTTTCTTAGAAGGAGCACTAGTTTCGGTTCGTTGAGAATCTTGTTCAACTCTTTTGGGATGCCCCTCGGGATATAGAGGATCCTGAGTAGAAACACCGCCTCTAGTTGTTACTTCATAAGCATGTTTCTCCTTAGAACTATTTTTTAACAAGTCATTTTGCACTTTAGTGAGTTGATCAATTTGAGTTTGAACCATATGAAAATGTTTAACAAACATCTTAACATCATTGGAGGTTCTCTCCATAATACCATGCAATTCACTAATAGCTCGAGAATTTTCCATTAAATGATTCTCTACTCTCATATTAAAATTATTTTGCTTAACAATATAATTATCAAACTCATCTAAGCATTGATCAGGAGGTTTTGAGTACGGAATATCTTCCCTAGTAAAGCGTTGAAGAGAGTGTACCTCAATCATGGATGAAGGGGGAGTGATCTTACATAAATCTTCTATGGGGGGTAAATTCTTCACATCTTCGGATTTAATTCCCTTCTCTTTAAGAGATTTCTTGGCTTCCCTCATATCTTTATCATTTAATTTAATCATACCCCCCATCTTCAATATTGGTGTCGGGGTTGGTTCAGGTGTAGTCCAATCATCATGATTCCGGCCTATTCTAGCCAATAATTCTTCAGCATCGTCTGGAGTTCTTTTCCTGAAAACACAACCAACACAACTATCCAGGTATGCCCTAGACTCAATGGTTAGTCCACTATAAAATATATCAAGTAAATCATGCTTTTCCAGATCATGTCCAGGCCGAGCTCTGATAAGAGAGCAAAATCTCGCCCAAGCTTCAGGCAATTTCTCTCCATCTTCCTGGTCAAAATTATAAATTCTCTGCAAAGTAATATGTTGAGCACTAGCGGGAAAGTATTTCCGAAAGAAAACATAAAGCAAATCACTTGGACTATCAATAGAATCAGGAGGCAAACTATTATACCAAGTTTTAGCATCATCCTTTAATGAGAAAGGAAAATTTTTAGCAACGAAATAAGTACGCTTCTTGATATCATCAGAAAACAAGCTACTCAAAGTTGAAAGCTCATTCATGTGTTCTACAGCACTTTCTTTTTCAGTACCACAAAAAGGTGTTTTCTCAACAATTGATATATGAGATAAATCAAGAGAAAAATCATAATCTTTATCCTTAATGTTTATAGGAGATGTGGCAAATTTAGGATCGGGAGACGGTTTATATCTAACAGTATGTTGTGCAAGAAGCTTTTTAATATTACTTGTACCGGTAGTAGCATTGCATTTATCAATGAAATCATCATCAAGTTCTACATAATCTTCATCAAGATCATCACTAGAGTATTCAACAGACTCAGGTGAATTAACAGGTGTAGTAGCATTTTCATTAGGAGTTTCAGTATTTTCAATTTGTCTAGACCTTGCAATTGTAGCATCTAGAAAAGATCCTAATGAACCATCATTATCAAGCACAACAGAAGCATCATCAAAATTATAAGAGGAATTTTCAGATTCGGCGAAGTACCGGCATTTGAAGCTTGTGGTGGTGAAACAAGTTTACTTATCACGAGATGGTGAATCAAGAGCAACGAGAGGTACTCGAGTTGTACCTTTTCTTGTAGTGGATGGTAATATGGCGACTTTAGTATCGCGAGGTTTACCCATGATGGAGAATTTGCAGCGAACAATATCAATCCAAGTGAACTTGCAAATAAAGCTATGCTCCCGGTAACGGCGCCAGAAAATAGTCTTGATGACCCACAAGTATAGGGGATCGCAACGGTCTTCGAGGGAAGTAAAACCCAATTTATTGATTCGACACAAGGGGAGCCAAATAATATTTGTAAGCCTTAACAGCGGAGTTGTCAATTCAGGCTGCACCTGGAAACGAGACTTGCTCACAAGAGTTTATCGGTAGTAACGGTTTATAGCGATAGCAGTAGTGAAATATCAGCGAAGTGTAACAAAGACAGCAGTAGTGATTATAGTAAACGAGCAGGATTAAAATATCGTAGGCACAGGGATGGATGAACGGGCGTTGCATGGATGAGAGAAACTCATGTAACAATCAAGGTAGGGCATTTGCAGATAGTAATAAAACAGTATCCAAGTACTAAACAATCTATAGGCATGTGTTCCATATTTAGTCGTACGTGCTCGCAATGAGAAACTTGCACAACATCTTTTGTCCTACCAGCCGGTGGCAGCCGGGCCTCTAGGGAATCTACTAGAAATTAAGGTACTCCTTTTAATAGAGCACCGGAGCAAAGCATTAACACTCCGTGAACACATGTGATCCCCATGTCACCGCCTCCCCCCCCGGTTATCCCAATTTCTATCACTTTGGGGCCTCGGGTTCCGGACAGCAATATATGTATACAACTTGCAGGTAAGATCATAAAACAATGAATATCATCATGAATTGATAACATGTTCAGATCTGAGATCATGGCACTCGGGCCCTAGTGACAAGCATTAAGCATAACAAGTTGCAACAATATCATAAAAGTACCAATTACGGACACTAGGCACTATGCCCTAACAATCTTACGCTATTACATGACCAATCTCATCCAATCCCTACCATCCCCTTCAGCCTACATCGGGGGAATTACTCACACATGGATGGGTGAAACATGGCTGGTCGATGGAGAGACGTCGGTGGTGATGATGGCGATGATCTCCTCCAATTCCCCGTCCCGGCGGAGTGCCAGAACGAAGTTTCTGGTCCCGAGACGGAGTTTCGCGATGGCGGCGGTGTTCTGGATGTCTTCTTGCGATTTCGTCTAACCCCCGTGCGGTTTTAGGTCGAAGACCTTAAGTAGTCCAGAGGGGGGCACCTGGGGCTACACGAGGCGTCGCCACCATAAGGCGGCGCGCCCCCCTCCTAGGCCGCGCCGGCCTATGGTGCGGAGGCCGTGGGCCTCCCCACGGCCTGCCCTTCTGGCTCCGTGAGTCTTCTGGAAAAATAGGCCCTTCGACAGTAATTCCGGGGATTTTCCTGAAAGTTGAGTTTCTGCACAAAAAACGAGACACCAGGGCAATTCTACTGAAAACAGCGTTAGTCCGTGTTAGTTGTATCCAAAATACACAAATTAGAGGCAAGACAATAGCAAAAGTGTTCGGGAAAGTAGATACGTTTTGGACGTATCACCCCGCCTGGTAGCGACCCAGGCTCGATGCGTCTTCTCAGGCGCGCTAGTACTGGCGCCGAGGCATCGCTTCGACAGTCTACGGCCACGTTAATAGCGATGCCTCGCGTGCCGAGCGGCCGTCGCCCACCTCTGTGTACGAAATAATGCCACACGTGCCGCGCCCGTCGCCTGCCTCCGGCCTATATAAACAGGGGCGCGCAGATCTCATCTCCTCCCACACAAAACTCTAGCCGCCGCACAACCTCCACCGTAGCGTCGCCGCCGCACAACCTCCACCTTTGCCATGAGCAGCGCCGTCCGCGGCTAGCCTACCGCGCCTCCACCTCCGACTCCACCTCCCCGGGTCGAGAGCTCCGACGAGGAGTTGGAGGACGATGAAAGCAGCGACAACGTCCTCGACACGACCATGGACGCAAAGTTCATGGCTGACGCGGGGCAGGAAGCAGAGGAGGAGCATGCGGCTCACGCGGCGTTCGACGCCGAGATGGAACGCCGCAGAGGACGAATCCTCCGACATCGATTGGTTATCTGATGACCCTGATGAGCCTACCCCAGAGGAGAGGGCGGCGGAGTAGAGGGCGTTAGTCGACTCCTTCGAGACGCTCAACAAGGCCGAGGATGCCGTGAACGAGACGTTACGGCAGCGCCTGCTAGAGGACGCGGCGGCGCACCGAGCTCTAGCGGACGCACGTCGAGCGACGGAGAAGCAGACGAGGGAGGGACGTAGCGACGGGGCCGGGCCGTCAGGCAACAAGTAGCCTAGGGCTTGTATCTCCTTTAGTTTGTAGTATAGTAGTTCTTTACTTGATGGATGAAAAATATTATTGAAAAAGAAAAATGGATCGACCCGCTGGAAGCACACCTAGACGCAAACGAACACGTGATCAAAATATGTCCGCGGCTATGTAAACAAACGGTGCGAGCACTTTTGATTGTCCGATATACGATGCTACAACACGCGTCGCGTCACCTTTATCTAGCATGCCTGCGATTTTGTCATCACACCGAGACATGGTGCTTAATTTGATCCAGCGTGCGATGGACGGGGCGCCAACGCAAACGCCATGCATCTTGCATCGCGTGCTTGTTGAAGCTAGAAAGCAGGAACGGTTCCCAATATAAGTGGTGATCATGACGGACTTGCGCGATTGGGATTTTTGTTTTGGAAGTGACTATTTCTAAGACGACTGAGAACGAATTCAGTTAAATGATGTTGTCAAATTTTAGTTGCAATTTATGTTTTAACTCATGATTAGTGTAAATCACGATGCAAATTAAATGGTGTAAAATTTGACTAAGTATAAATTTAGTTCTCAGTTAACTGAGAACTAGCAAATCGATTTTGTTTTAAGTGGTTTGGGCCCAACAAGATCACTGAACTATGCACAAAACCTGCATGGAAGCTAATTAAGATGGTCGCATGTGGAAAACCAACGTCTCTGCGTTGTAAGAGCTAGAGAAAACCGAAAACCTAGCCACATTTATCTTAATTTTCTTTATAGATCGGTTCACCTTCTTCAGTCGGTCGGCCGATCCTGCGTGTGTCAAGGAGAGTGGAGAAATCGATCTATACGTAAACTTTTTAAATAATATTTTCAACAGATATTAGGTTAGGATGGCAGCTGTCTTTCCTTTTGTCTCTGCGCCAATGAAGATAGCACCATCTACAACAAGTGATATTCGGTGCTTTGTTCGACGACGAGATCTCCTTTCCAATATCAATGGTGGTATTTGAGGATTAAAATTTTCTCTAGTTATATGAGCTTTCAGATCTTGTTTCGCCAGATCGATTTTGGATATTTTCTCATGTTGTCGTGAGTAGGATTATCCTCGTAATTTTTATTCCAAGTGCTCCATCCTAGACAATGATGGTTCATACTCTCAGCTCCGGAGTCACGTCAGACACGCTATTCGATTGTTTTTTTTTTTGGCATACTTGTGTTGGTATTTTTGCTAATGATGATTGACTACTTCAACGATTACGTGTGTGCATATAGCTTTAGCATTGCGGCTCAAATTAGAATTTTGGCCGTTGATATTTACATGTATATAGTTTTGTTTTCTTTCGCTATATTTAAAAAAAAATACGAGAGTGTGTTATGAAAGAACAAATAAATAGCTTTATGAAGTTGAAGATTTTCTCTTTAGAATTTATATTCGGTAATCGTAAGAGACAACTCATATATCTCTGCTATGTGGTATTTAATTTTAAAATATGTATGGTATTTGATAAAGAAAAGCTGGTCACATGTGGCGATCGATCCATACCTAACATCACTCTATCGGCACATGGGATCTGTACTTGCGGGGTAGGTTCGGTGGCCGCTTGGCCCATTTATGTCGGAGACCCTCGTTAAAATTTTGCGGGCCCTGTGGCAGTCCTTGAGAACCACGTGGCCCCGGCCCGCCACCCATGCTCCAAGTCCTAACTCATCTACAAAGGTGGCCCGCCATGGCGGCCATTAACGACCAAACTGATCAACGGAAAATGTAAAATCACGCCTTGTAAGCTTCAAGGATGAGGAAGCAGGAAGGAAGCAGTTGCTCTGACTCCTGGTATCTGAGTAGGAAGTAGACAGCTTTTCAGAACATGTGAACCCACTTTTTCAAAAGTGCGTTTGTGAAGTAAAAACATGTTTTAAAAATCGAAACACAAAATAAATGCAAAGGTGATCTCAAACATGTGCCATGGACATGAGTTTGACATGAGTTTCGTGACGAAAAAACCTTTCATTTTGCCTCGGCATAAAAGTGAAATTTTGCAGAACTATATAGCAGTATATGTGTGACGTATTTTGTCTTTTTTAGATTCTGAAATAAAAACATGGTTTCTTCGCGAAACTTTCTACGCATACATGGAACATGCATACGTACCCTGTTATTTTTATTTCAGAATTTTTTAACATTTGGAAAATGCACTTCCCACCTAGGTTCACGTGCACCCAGCTTCAACTGGGACTTTTCCGCAGTTGCTCACTCTTCGTTGTCATCTCTCCTTGCTTCATGGAAGCGGCAGTGCGGCGGCGTGGCGTCACGCCGAGCGGCTCCATGTGGCGGCGGACGTACATGTGGCGTGGTTGGCCTCAATGTGGCCCTGGCGACCGATTGATCCATCCATCATCCATCGACTGCATGTATCTTCAACGTGCGCCAGTGCCCCGGAACAGTGAATCTCGATGATACAAAGCTTCGTTGTCGGTGTCGATGTCATGATGGCGATCCCATGAATCCACCCTCGGTTTGCCACAGTATACGTTGCCATGCTAACAGGAACAGATCGAGCTGTTTTCGTCAGTTATAGACAGTTACGAGTGCAATCTGAAATTCTTTATGTGGCGCTCCCCTCTCGTTGATATATACCCCCTTCTTCACTAATATACGATTTAGATATTTTAAAATAAAATAGTTATAAATTAAAATGAGTAAGCCTACACACTAAAACTAGACTAACAAACAAAAATGAGAAAATCTATAAAATAGCTAATAAAACATCTTACAAAATAGAATTCCTTCCTATAAATGTTGAAAGAGTACCCGGCCAACCAGGCCATCTGAAAGGGGCAAACAAATCCTGGTCGCTCGTTCACCTCGTCACAGTAAAATTCTCATCCCACTTTTCACTCCAGCCGTTAGATCCAGTCGTTCTTTTTCCACATGTTCAGCTTCCAAGAAAGTCCATGACATGTAGGGCCAAATACGTGCGGGGTCCAGCGGTCGGAGGCAGGCACAGGCGCCGGTGTGCGTCACCTTCCTTCTCCGCGCGTGGTGGAAACCTAGACACCAATCCGTCGCCTCGCTCTCCTCCTTCCCAATCCCCACCTCCTCTCCTCCCCCGAATCAGCCGCCTCCTCTCCTCCCCCAATCAGCCGCCTCCTCTCTTCATCCCAATCGGCGACCTCCGTCGGAATGGAACGGAGCGGCGGCAAGCTGGGCAAGCGGCGGCGACCAGATGCGCCGAGCGAGGCCGGAGACGGGCTGGCGTGGCTGGAGACGGGCCAGCACGGGGCAGATCCGCGACGGCGACGACCGGAGGCGACGGGCGCGGCCGGAGACGGGCCGGCGCGGGGCGGATCCGTGGCAACGACCACCGGATGCGAGGCCATCTCCCCTCCCTGCTCTCGTCATCTTCAGTGGATGAACAGTGGGCAGGCGGCAAGGGATGGTCTTGCACAGCCTGATTCAACTCCAGGTTAGACTCGCTGGAGTTTCTTTCCTCAGTTCTTACTCTGATTTAATTTATATTTCTTTGCTAATATTTGGAGTGTGGCCTGCAGATTATTCTAACACCGAGGGATGGACGGATGGTCATGGCCCAGCAACCGCACCTGCATCTACTTCTGCAACCTCTCCAAAGAGACACAGTGAAGATCTCTTTTCCCCAATGACCTTACACGTTTGTATGATTTAGTTGTCACCTTTTCCAGATGAATCAAATCTCAATGAATGAGGTGGAGAAGATGCTGGAGCTCTACAAAAAGTTCGGCAGCTCCATCATCATTGGCCTTCATATCCATAAGGTACCTCCAAAAAATCTTTATGCGTTGGTGGAGGACTACGATGGCTGCACAGTGACCATTCGAACGTCGTCTCTTGCTATATATTTCCGCCAAATTCACATTTTATCATCCCTGGCATGCTATAAGATTTTCTAGCATATGCCGGTGATGTTTTTGTTAGTACTTGTAAATTTTTAGTTTGATGCCATGCCATTCTTCTGGATTATTTCAGAGCTGCAAAATTATGTGTGTTTTAGGTACGACAGTGCTCGGATGTGGTTGAGACGAGAGGCGAGGCTGTGTGGACTTGTCTCAGAGAACATCACATCTATTTATTTGTGCCCCCCCCCCCCCCACTTAGACTGCTGTTTAGGTTCTGAAGCATGAAGATGGATGTGAATTACCAAGGAGGAAGTGGGTACAATATCAATCTGAAAGTTGCTTGTAAGCTTCTGTATTTCCTTGTTTCCTTCTTTACTCTAATTTTGATCATTCAAGCATAGGTTAATTGCACCGTTCTAAATCGGGTGTTCCTATGTCTTCCTCATTTTATATGCTTTGCCCTCTCCTTGACCACAACTCATCTTCAGGTGCAAGTGGAGTTGCGGCCAGATTGTTGATCCAGCAATGGAGGGACTGTATCGTACAAAGTTTCTCTCTTGGTTCACCGATGCGATCGCCTGTGTCCAGGTAGACGATCTGAAATTTAGCTTTGTGATAACTGATAATAGTAATTCGTTTCTTACCTGCAGTAACACCTTTCAGATATTTCAAAAGAACAAACAATTGCCTTTCAGTTAAACCAGTAATCATTTCATTGTTGGAGGCTTTGATCTGCACATATTAATGTCAGGGTCAGACGAAGCACGTAAAAGGCTTTTCTTGTGTCTCTTTGATCTCCCCCTCTATTAAGTGTTTTGTTAATGGTCCACTATTTTGTGGTAGATATGATGTACTCGTAGATAGGCAAGGCAATTATTCATTTCTTTTATCTTATTTCTTCATAAATATTTTATGCAGGGTAATTATTTTGGTAGAAAGATATTTCTGTGCAAATGGCAAGGTTGGTACGTCTCAGACTCTTTTTTATTCTGCATTTCTTCAGAAAAGTTATTATGTGGTGGTGGGCTTGATGATTTGGGTAACGAGTATTTAATCTGCTAGAATTTCATACAAACTTAAATTTTAATATGGTCTGGAGTAGGTGTCATTGTCGTGGGGACGAAGGGCCGACATGACAGAGGATAATAAGACAGCTATGAGCTCCTATGAGGTAGGTACTCCATCTGAAAGAAGTCAATGCCCAAGCATGACCAAGCTAGGACAACACATTTGACAGGAAATTGTCTCGCTCATGAATCGTTTACAATACGCTCATATATTGTTTTTTTTTTGCCTCAGTCCTGTCTTCCTTTGATAAAAAAATTTGATATGAAAGTTATCCC
>NC_061512.1:186224299-186279080 GCF_022539505.1 Lolium rigidum | reverse complement strand
TTATGATTAAGCCTCATTGTAATATAATTCATATACCCAATTCATTGTTTGAAAGTTTTCATGAAGTAGAAGAATCTCCCGCACACAACTATGCCTAGTGAACCACATACATCATCATGTATTTTTCACTAAGTTAGTTGCCCGTTCAACTTTTGGCCTATGAACGGTATTTTAATCATTCTCTTTAGAAAAGATTTGCAAGCGCCAAATGATTCAAAAATCAAATGACTCCAAAAATCCATTTGCATGGAGTTCCTTTATGCGTTCCTTTCTAACATGACCTAAATGGCGGTTCCACAAATAAGTGGAATTCAAATCATTTGCCTTATGGCATTTTAGCGTCATTGTTATGTATGTGTGTTTCACCATTAAGATTTATAATAACTTATCCATCGTACATGGAGTAATGTCATAATTTAAACAACTCATTGTTTTTATTTGACCAGAGCAAAATAACAATTTATTAAGCTCTTTATTATAAATTCTAAGGGCTAGATAGAATGCCAATGACGAACATAATAACACTTTATTTTTGTTCCCGACGTGCATTCCTATCATATTCCTTGTCGACTCACTTAGGCCATTGTATTCTTGTATTGCGTTGTTTTGTATGACACTTCATACCAACCAATATAGTACTAATACCCAAGAATTTCATAGTGTGAGTTAACTAGGAATACAACCATAACATGTATATCATTTATATACACTCGAGCTAGACTTTCTAGTCTTCTCTTTTCTTTTTGCCAAAATATCTTTTGCAGCTTCTCTTTTAGCTTTCCTCATTATTCGGAAAAACACTTCAACATCATTAACTTCTAGGTTTGTTGGTCAAATACCAATAACCTTGAGGTTCTTACTTTGAAGTTGATCATCATATGACAAGTGTTCCGCATTTCACTATTAGTAACTTTGTAATATGATGAACAATTTCACTCATAATTTTATCCATCATATCATGACGACTTTCCGAGACCATGTCTGTACATGCTAGGCTCGTAAAGTTTTAACCTTGGTATTTGCATGTGCAAATCTAGCTTGCACCCGTTTTATGCACACGTAGAATCTATCACACCCGATCATCACGTGATGCTTCGAAACGACGAGTCTTAGTAACGGTGCATATTTAAGGATGGTCACTTCATGGATATGCGAATATCGTTAGTGCCCCAATAGTTGGAGGATTGTGACGCCTTGCGTCTTCAACCTTCGTACATTCCCATAAAACTTATGAGTTTATGTAGTCTCACCAAACTTTATTCTATCATCTTGCAATAAGGTCTTAGATATCACATATATCTCATACCTTGATTATTTCTGAAAACTAAATTTTCAGCTCCTTACTTTTCAAACAGATTTGAACTTCAAGTTTCACGGAGACAAGATAACTTTAGGTACTAATTGAAACCATAGCTCTTTGAATCAACAATGTGAGGTTTACTAAAAGTTTGCAATAGGACTTAATCAATTCTTGATTCTTTAACAATACGGTACCAATCCGTAAAGTTTATTGTCAGATTTTAACAGTATTTCTATCTCAATTACAAGACTAGCGCATGGTAGAAAACGGATGCCAGTACTACAAAATAAATTCAAAATACTACTCAGACTATGTTTATGATAATTAGTTCATGTTTTAATCTAATTACTAATGAACTCCCACTTAATACAACATCCCTCATAGTTGTTAAGTGGTACACGATCCAAATTCACTACACCAAAACCGATCATCACGTGAGATGATGTAGCTTCAATGGTGAACATCAACATGTTGATCATATCATCCATATGACTCGTGTTCAACCTTTCGGTTTCCGTTGTCCCGAGGCCATGTCCGTACATGCTAGGCTCGTCAAGCAAACCCAAGTATTCCGCGTGTGAAACATGGCTTACACCCGTTGTATGTGAATCGTTGAATCTATCACATCCGATCATCACGAGATGCTTCGAAACGATGAACTGTTACAACGGTGCATACGAGGGGAGAACACTTTATTATCTTGATATTAATGTGAGGGATCATCTTATAATACTACCGTCGCGATCTAAGCAAAATAAGATGCATAAAAGGATTAACATCACATGCAGTTCATATGTGATATGATATGGCCCTTTTGTCTTTGCGCCTTTGATCTTCATCTCCAAAGCACGGATATGATCTCCATCATCTTCGGGCATGATCTCCATCATCGTCGGCAGTAGCGTCAAGGTTCATGGCGCCGTCTTCATGGTTGTTCACCTCATGTAGCAACTATTACAACTACTTTGAAATACTACTCAACATGAAAATTAAAGACAACCATAAGGCTCCTGCCGGTTGCCACAATACAATAATGATCATCTCATACATATTCATCATCATATCATGGCCATATCACATCACCACACCCCGCAAAAACAAGTTAGACGTCTCTAATTTGGTTTGCATATTTTACGTGGTTTAGGGTTTTCGAGTAAGATCTAATCTACCTACGAACATGAACCACAACGGTGATACTAATGTTGTCAATAGAAGAGTAAGTTGAATCTTCACTATAGTAGGAGAGACAGACACCCGCAAAGCCTCTTATGCAATACAAGTTGCATGTCGAACGAGGAACAAGTCTCATGAACGCGGTCATGTAAAGTTAGTCCGGGCCGCTTCATCCCACTATGCCACAAAGATGCAAAGTACTCAAACTAAAGATAACAAGAGCATCAACGCCCACAAAACCATTGTGTTCTACTCGTGCAACCATCTATGCATAGACACGGCTCTGATACCACTATAGGATAACGTTGCATAGAAAACAAAAATTTTCCTAACGCGAACACGCAATCCAAGCCAAGATGCAATCTAGAAGACGGTAGCAACGAGGGGATGATCAAGACTAACCCTTGAAGAGATTCCAAAGCCTATAAGAGTAGGCTCTTATTGCTGCGGTAGACGATCACTTGCCGCTTGCAAAAGCGCGTAGAAGATCTTGATCACGATCGCTTCCGGCGCCACGAACGGGCAGCACCTCCGTA
This sequence comes from Lolium rigidum, assembly GCF_022539505.1. Classification (NCBI taxonomy): domain Eukaryota; kingdom Viridiplantae; phylum Streptophyta; class Magnoliopsida; order Poales; family Poaceae; genus Lolium; species Lolium rigidum. Next base: position 186,276,071 of record NC_061512.1, on the reverse strand, counting down.
CTCGGTCACACGTTCGGTTGTTGATGAAGATGATGTCCACCTCCCCGTTCCAGCGGGCAGCGGAAGTAGTAGCTCCTCTTGAATCCGACAGCACGACGGCGTGGTGTCGGTGGTGGTGGAGAAATCCGGCGGAGCTTCGCTTAAGTGTGCGGGATGTGGTGGAGGAGAGAGACCGCTAGGGTTTGGGGGAGAGAGGGGGTTGGGCGCCGGCCCTCTAAGGGGTGCGGCCAAGGCTGAGCCAAAGAGTGGCTGCCCCCTCCCTCTCCTCCTCATTATATAGGTGGAAGCCCCAAGAGTTCTAGTCCAAGTCTTCGAATAAGACCCCAACACTAAAACCTCCCATATGTGGGAAACCTACTCAAGGAGGGAGTCCCACTTGGGGTGGGATTCCCCCCTTCCATGAGGGGGGTTGGCCGGCCACCCTAGGGGAGTCCACCTTGGACTCCTCCCCTTTAGGGTTGGCTGGCCATGCAAGGTGGAGTCCCTCCGGGACTCTACTTTCCATGGTGATTTCTTCCGACTTTTCTAGAACCTTCTAGAACCTCGCCATAAATGCACCGGATCATTTCCAAACTTGGAATATGACTTCCTATATATGAATCTTATTCTCCGGACCATTCCGGAACTCCTCGTGATGTCCGGGATCTAATCCGGGACTCCGAACAAATATTCGAACTCCATTCCATATTCAAGATCTACCATTTCAACATCCAACTTTAAGTGTGTCACCCTACGGTTCGTGAACTATGCGGACATGGTTGAGTACTCACTCCGACCAATAACCAATAGCGGGATCCGGAGATCCATAATGGCTCCCACATATTCAACGATGACTTTAGTGATCGAATGAACCATTCACATACGATACCAATTCCCTTTGTCACGCGATATTTTACTTGTCCGAGGTTTGATCATCGGTATCACTCTATACCTTGTTCAACCTCGTCTCCTGACAAGTACTCTTTACTCGTACCGTGGTATGTGGTCTCTTATGAACTTATTCATATGCTTGCAAGACATAGACGACATTCCACCGAGAGGGCCCGTAGTATATCTATCCGTCATCGGGATGGACAAATCCCACTGTTGATCCATATGCCTCAACTCATACTTTCCGGATACTTAATCCCACCTTTATAACCACCCATTTACGCAAGTGGCGTTTGGTGTAATCAAAGTACCTTTCCGGTATAAGTGATTTACATGATCTCATGGTCATAAGGACTAGGTAACTATGTATCGAAAGCTTATAGCAAATAACTTAATGACGAGATCTTATGCTACGCTTAATTGGGTGTGTCCATTACATCATTCATATAATGATATAACCTTGTTATTAATAACATCCAATGTTCATGATTATGAAACTAATCATCCATTAATCAACAAGCTAGTTTAAGAGGCATACTAGGGACTTCTTGTTGTCTACATATCACACATGTACTAATGTTTCGGTTAATACAATTATAGCATGATATATAAACATTTATCATAAACATAAAGATATAAATAATAACCACTTTATTATTGCCTCTAGGGCATATCTCCTTCATTTATATGTAGAAGAGATGTGATAATGCATATACACAATTAATTTGTTTTGACTACATGTTTTCAGGACTGACATATGGCGGACGATAGAGCTGACCCGATTATGGATAACTATGATCCGGACGCTGAAGACCATATTTTCGGCACCATAAAAGGCGATATTCTATATGTGCCGACCGGACAAGAAGAAGATGATATCGGGCGCCGTCAGCAAGATGATGCCGAAGAAATGTCGATAAACGACGATCTTCAATTGGAAGTAGCAACCACCTCCGGCGCCGAGGTATATATATACATTAAGCCTCTGCTGATACAAACTAACTGATTTGAATAAATATGTGTGTACTAACGCGCGCGACTCTCTTTCTTATTTTAGCCCTCGGCCGGATCGTCGAAACAATCGAGTACGTCGTCAAAGCGTGGCGCAACCAAGACGATGAAACCAGGAGAAACATGCACCATCGAGGTTGTCGAGGAAGCAACCGGCAGGCCGCCGGAGCCCCGCAAGAACGCCACCAAGTTTATCGGCCAATGCGGAGCCGTTGTTAGAGACAACGTCTCGATCACCGTCCAGGAGTGGAATGAGCCAAAGAAGGCACGTCTTGGTTTCACTTTTGTCGATAAGAGAACAAAAAAGATTGCTTCAACAAGTTTATGGAACATTTCGTTCTACCTCCGGAATACCACAAATACGATGAGGAGGGTAACAAGATTGAGGAAAACAAGGAGAGGTGCAAGCTAGTCAAACAGTTCGCTCTTTCTAAGATGTCCGACGCATTCCGGAAATACAAGCAAAATCTAGCCCATGACTTTGTCAAGCAGAACAAGACTCCGGATTTCAAAGGACAATATGAGAAACTGCAACATGATTGGCCAGAATTTGTGAAGCAAAAGAAATCGGAGCCGTTCCTTCAAATATCAAAAAAATAAGGAAAATGCGGCCAAGAAGGAGTACAATCATATTATGGGGCCAGGAGGGTATCGCCTTTGGATGCCTAGGTGGGAGAAGATGGAGAACGAGCTGAGGGCGCGAGGAATCCGTCCAGGTACGGAGGGATGGGACCCAAGGGCCAAAAGCTGGTGGTACGGGCATGGGGGATCGCTGAACCCGGAGACGAGGGAGTGTGTTTACCGGGGCAAAATAATTAAACCCACCCAAAAGCTTATTGAGGCAATGAGGGATGCTCAAGAGGGGAGGATCAAGTTCAACGAGAGAGAACGATGCCCCGACAAAAGCCCTCGGGAATCCCGAACACGGAGGACGTGTACGAGGCATGGGGCACATTCCGTGGAAAGTAGGGTTCCCCGCAACGATGACCCGTACGGTTACGAAGCCGTAAGAGAAAGATGGATCGGGAAGCAGATGTTGTGGCGCGGTTGGCATCGGAAATGGATGTGATGAAGAAAACCGTGAGTGTACTAGTAGCCGAAAGAGATGCAGCTCGGGCGCAACGATGAAGATCATCCATTGGATCTCGGAAGCCGCGAGCGGAGAAGCAGCGTGGCTTCCACGGAGGCCCCACCGGCCGGTGCACCGACGATCGAAATTACCGCACCGGAGCCTCCGGTGGTCGAAATTACTGCACCGGAGCCTCCTCGCTACCACGTGGACGATATAAAGGAGATGAAAGCATGTCATCTATATTATCCTATCGGGAACATGTCCATGAAGGTAGCCATCGGCGAGTGCTTTACCACCTGGAGCACTCCACCACAACAACCCCATTCAAGATGGCTATGCTCGTGTCACGGTGGAGGACATAGTCCAAGGGTTTGAGGACCCGGACATTGACATTGCTACACCCGAAGGGACGACAAGACTTGGAGATGTCAAGCGCCGTTCATTCTATGGCGAAGAAGTTTATCAAGTTTCCAGGCGAGGCGCCAACAAGTCCACCCCCCTACGGTGGTGGTGGTGGCGGCGGTGGCGGTGGTGGTGGTGGTGCTTCACCTACACCTCCTTCACGTCAGCCGACGCCGCCCCCAATTCACCTCCGGCGGGTAAGCAGCCGCCGCCCCTAGTCCGCCCGGGCGGTAAGCGACGCCGCCCCCAATCCACCTCCGGCGAAGAAGCAGAAGCAGCAGTCCTGGATTATTAACCCGGACCCTTATGTACCTAAGAAAACAAAGGTACCGGAGCCATCACTGAAGCCTCTCCCCACGAGGCCTTGGGAACGTAGTGCCGAGGAAGTCGAGGCGGCCGCGACTGCCGAATTAGAGAAATGGAAGGCGGGCTGCAAGAAGAAAAGAGAGCCCGAGCCCAAGCCAGTATTTTCTGATGAGCAAAAGAAGTGGGCTAAGTCATTTTTGAACATACCGTCCCAAGCCGCGAAGAATCTGCCTGACGACTATGCACGTGAACTAAAGAATCAGGCACGCATGTTCAAGAAGAAGAAAGAGGAGGCCGAGAAAGCGGAATTACAAAGTGCATAAAGCGGGAAACGAGTTGTTGCCCAGCTCGGGGAACAAAGTAAACAATCGATTGCCCCGCTTATAGTGACAGCCGCCGGTCCGGATGCCCCCGAAATCATAGAAGCTGCGGCAGCACAGGGATTGACTGTAACGAGTGCCAGAGAACAAGCGGCCAACTTAGGTATTACTCTTCGTGAACTGTTAGGCCTTGATGAGGCGCCAGTGAAGGAGGTAGTACTTTCATATGTGAAGAATTGGCCTCTCGTCGAGCCTGTGCAGGAAGAGGATCTACCTCCACAAATGAAAGGTCTGCTGAACTGGTACAAGGGTTACATAAAACATAAAAACGCCAAAGATTATATTTTTGCGGAAGTTGGATATGAGCATCACTTCAAACGTTACTCTGTACAAATTCATCTGAGTGAATTGTTCCAGCTTTTCAATCTGCGCGAGCTCGACAAATCTATCATCAGTTGCTACGTTCTGTAAGTGATTTATTTCTACCCCATCTCGTTCATATTGCCTGCACTATATATATATGTCCTAACTATATTGTTGTGTCCGCTATTATACATGCAGATTGAAGATTAAGGAATGCAGAGTAAGGAACATCCATGATGTTGGGTTCATTGACCCACACATTGTTAATGGATATACGTTACAGCATCACCCCACCGACGTGGAGGAAGACCTGTGGCGGTTTCTTGAAAAGCAGGAACTCAAAAGTAATATTCTATTTCCTTACCATTTTGGGTGAGTATTTATGTCTTGAGCACATTCTCTTTTGTTTACTCCATGCATGGTATGTGGCCGGCTAATCGATGAGTTATGCATGACGTACTGTGCATGTATCGTGTCCACGGGTTCCACCTGGATTCCTGCTAGTAATTAAAGTTGACAAATCAGAATGTCTCGTCCACGACTCTCTGAATATGGATAAGGCGGAGTGGGCCGACATGAGACAAATGATTCAAAAGTAATTGTTTTCATTCATTTGCGCTCTATATCGATCGGCCTATTTCGTTCATTTTCCTAATTAAGCTTCAAGTAATTAACTAATAACTCTCTTGTTCATTTAATTTTCTTTGCCTCGTAGGGTTTGGAGACGGTTCTCAGATACAAAGGTCGGTCAATTCAAAAAGAGCTAAATTTCATGCGATCAAAGGCTAAGAATGGTAGCGATATTCAGCCACCGGGAACCAATCTGTGTGGATACTATGTCTGTGAGATGATCCGGAGATACACCTCCGAGCGCGTTCCGAGTGATCTCAATGCTCGGAGGAATAACCTCCGGATGATGCTTAGTCCGAAGCTCGCTTCCGACCACTTCAAGAGGAACTAGCTGGATGGTTCGGGAGGAAGTCCTCGATCCTAAAGGAGAACACCATTACGAGGACGTAGAACTATACATGCATTAAATTATGTATGGAAACTTGTTCAAACTTGTATATGGTCATCCGATGATATTGAATATATATTGTATATTCCTCTTGAATTCTTTTTGGTTCTAATTTCAAATTTGTTTGAAATTGTACATTCATATGCATGTATGTAGTACCGTAGAATATGTGAAACTCCTTCAAAATTACAATAAAGCACAAAAGAAATAAAACAATACAAATTAAACAGAAAACAGGTTTAGGGGGTGCCTAAAACCCTAAACCTGCGGCGGCCTTTAGTCGCGGTTGGCCAGAAGAACCGCGACTAAAGGTCCTCCGCCCCGACGGTCGTCTGGCGCCCACGTGGACGGGCCTTTAGTCGCGGTTCGTAAGCAACCGCGACTAAAGGGGGGGGCCTTTAGTCGCGCTCATTTGATCGCGGTTGCGCAACCGCGACTAATGGCAGTTGCGAACCGCGACGAAAGTTCCTTTTTCCACCAGTGTCGCTGAAACTAGCTAATCACGAACATGTGGTTATCACTATCTCCAGTACGTGCCGCTTAACTAGCTCTGTCTTCGTCGCACCGATCGGCCATGATCACTCCCCGCCGACGTGTCACGCTAAACCCGGCAAAAATCGTAGTCTTGCTCGCGACTGGTCACAGGGCAGGTGCAGCAGCACTGGTAGTCCTGAAAGCGCCCGGGGAAAATGGGGACAGAACGTGCGTGCCAATGCCATCCAGACCGGGATAGCAATGCAAAGTTCCGCGCCGACGACACTTACAAGCGGCGCCGCCGCGCACCGTACGTGGCAGGCGCCGGCCGACTGGCGAAAGAGACAAAGAGTTAATCAGTCGGGCCGGAACTCATCGTCATCATGCGCGGGGCTAGCGTGTTCGATGATGGATCGGCCGTGATTATTGCGCCTAAATCGATCGGTAGTGGATGGAGACGAGGACGTGCATGGTCGCCGGCGGCCGGCGGACCAGCAGCCACGTAGTAGCATCCCGCAGGTCCGCGGGACAGCGCCGGCCGTCGCCCGTCGAGCGACGCGTCGATGCAGCGGCGTCAGCACCATTGGTTCGCTTTGCTCGACTCTGGGAAAGGGGACACCGACGCGTGCGCGCCGTGATTAATGGTGGCGTTTGTTCCATCCGCGAATTCTCGTCCGCATCTGCTCGTCGACGCCCGAAAGGAGCACCTTGCCCGATCGGTCGCACCACGCCAGTCAATGCGCAGTTCATTTCAACAGAGAGCAAAAAAAACCAGCCCGCGGGAACCCTATTTTTCCGGTGAGTTCAAGGGTTCTAGCTGAAAGTGGCCTAGACAAAGATGAGAGCTTGAACTCAGAGCCTGGCCCATAAACTCAGTTCGGGGCTCGAGAAATACGACGCTCGCCCCGTATTAAACCGGGTCACGGTGGGGACTACGATTTCCAAACCCTACTCCACTCGCCGCGGCCGACGTCTTCCGCCACCTCCTCCGACGAGAAATCATCCCACCGCCAGCGACGTTTCGCTCCACCGCGACCTCCCCATGGCTAGCCGCGGAAGCTCCGCGAGGGGAGGCGGCCCGTTGGGTGGCGGAGACTCGCCACCACGGCCCCCCGTTTTCCGCTCGAAGGCGGAGCAGCGAAAATGGAACCGTTCGGAGAGCGCACACAAGCGTAGCGCCCACCAGTGGACGAACTAGGGGCTCACGTCCCCGGGGAAGCTCGCTCTCTACGCAAACGGTGGCGAGGGCGCCTCCATCGGCGGGTCGTGCCACCCCCCCTCTCCTGCCAGTGTACGATAGCTCGGAGGACGAGGAGGACGCGGCGCCAGCGCCTCTCTTGTCCAACAGCGACTACGTCCACGACGACCAGGAGGAGGAGGCCGTCATCGCGCAGGCCGCGACCGCGACCGAGGCGGGTGGAGGCCGGCGCCGTTTGCCAGGTCCGCGAGTACGAGGCGGCGTGTCGGGAGGCACGCGTAAGCCACGTGAAGCTCGAGATCATCGAGCTCGACTGGGAGTAGAAGTTCGAGACCGTCCGCCGCCTCGCCTTCCTTCGCCACCACCTCCGCCGCCGCGCGTAGAGGCCCTCGGGGCCGAATTTTGGTCAAATTAGGTCGTGCAGAGGTAGCTTTAAGTTCATTTTGGTTTCGTAGTACAAATTATGTAAAGTTTGATGCTTAATCGGAGCAACAACTATCGTCCTAATATGTGTTCATTGATGTATTCTCCAGTGAGAATTTAATTTAATTTTTTTCAGTTTCTATTTACGGTTTCTATTTTGCGTGAGTGCCAAAAACAACCGAACAAATATTTCCGGAGACTGGACTCACCGTTTTCAGTTTCGGTGAGTTTAGTCTCTGTTAGAGATTCTCTTAAAGCGGAAATCCCCAGCACTTCTCCAAAGGACAGTGCTAGGGAAATCCTCGGAGGATTTGACTTCCTAGCCTCATGCTTCTCGTGCTGACACGTGCCCCTTTTTCTGCTGGGTAGCAAAAGAAATGCTTTTCTACTTGAGTGTAGCAAAAACTGATTCACCTACAAAATAAAAGAAAAGCCTCAGCTCGCCGGATAGATCACCGGAGACTCGTCGGAGAGCGCGTAGCAAAAAAGTTGTGCTATTGTAGCAAAAAAAGATATCATCAAAGACATCGGCGGAGAACTCGCCGGAGAACTCACTGAGACCTCGCCGGAGACCCCTTAGCAAAAATATTTTGCTGTTGTAGCAAAAATGGATATTGTTAGAGAAATCGAATGGGACCTCACTAGAGACCTCACCATTGACCCCGTAGCAAACATATCATGAAATTGTAGCAGAATCACAAAAATGATGTAGCAAAAAAATTATTCATATGTTGCAAATCCTCGGTGGCTCGCTGTTGTGACCCGGCATACCACTGCATGGTGTAGTATGCAAGTCTGATATAACACCAATGAAACACCGTTCCACTAGTATTATATCGCTCAGAGTGGTACAATAGAAACATATGCGGGTCCAAGGCATGTCTATAGAATTACAACATTGACTCTGTTACATAAGATCATCACAGCCTCCTACTTTACAATGAGGTAAAACTGCAAATAAACTCTAGAAGAGCGACTCATTGTCTAGTCTTATCACGAACTCTATTTGTAGAGTATTTAACTAGCTATAGAGGCTATGAATAGATTCTAGCTAAATAGGAGCTAGGTTTAGGAAGCTAGTTCCCTTCTATGGCTAAACTAGGTTTTCTCCTTGTTGGATGTGGTATCTGACTCCTCTGACAGGGTCCTGTCTTTTGAAGTAGTTGTTGACTCCTCGGCCTTCGAGTTGCACTGTAGATCCTCCTTTGTGGCCTCCATATCTAAGCAGGGGATTTAAGAGTGGGATGAGTACGAGCGTACTCAACAAGTTCATTATAGGAAATAGGTGTTTAATGCACTAGCTACAGCATTAGACCAGAAAGTCTAATACCAATGCAAGTTTTCATAACCATTTCTTCAAAAGGTTGCTTTTATTCCGAAGAACTATGTCCGTCAGCCTTCACCGGTTTACTAGAACTTCATGGAGTTCCTTTCCGGCAGCGTTCGCAGTTCCATATCCTGGTACAGGGAGTGACAAGTCACGGTTCATTACACTCTGCAGAGGTGTGTTGCTTTACCCATAAGAGATCTTAACCTTGGTGCCAACCGAGCCGCGAGCTCGTCCACACTTCCTTTGGTGTGAGGCCCGGTATAAGGTCATAGTCAATCATATTCCTCCGCTACCTCATACACCCACCCTTTGCTGAAACTCTGACCCTGGGTCCTCGCCGGTGCTCTTATACCAATTAAGGACGGCCCCCGACCACGACAACAGTTCAGGTCTCTACCATGAACTCCTTCGCCGGGAGATGCAACCCATCATAGACCGCAATAACCGTGGGGACTTCAATCGGGACCCCACCCTACCACTTGTCCTCTCTTGGATCAATGGTTTACGGTAAAGCGCATCCGTTGATGTACAAGAGGTATTGGACCATGATTTTATGTGAAGAATTATCTCTAAGATATTGTAAGGTTTATCCTATTTCAAGGTTAGCACTATTATCATATTTTAATAGCACCTTGAAATAAAGATACTACTCTCATCATTGTTTGGTCTAGTTATAAGGATAATGGTTCCTCACTATATTAATAATAGGGTTTGGCACTAAGGTTTCTTAAGTTCTCTAATTGAGGAACAAATGAAATAGGGATGTGGTAAGATTCTACTTATGATCATCAATTGATTCACAAGTTAGGATTGAGATATGGTTATAGGTTTTATATTTGATTTATCACCACATTAGTTTAGCTAGGGTTGCTCTTCCTCACAACTCATAGGATGATTCAATCCAAGATCATTTGGATTGATATAGGGCTGAACTAAACAAGGTTTGTTATTTTTCAGTTGTTTCTCCAATGTAATATATTGGAAATGTTTAGACTTGATCCACTAGTTCTTAATATCTTCTACCTCAAGTTCTTAGGGTTTATGATCATTACTCAATTTATAATGATCAAGGTTTGGCTTCCTAGGTATCTCTCATTAAATGAGATTCTCATTTCCATGATCAAGCACTGCCTTGATCAACTAGGGTATAGTACTTCTAATTTACCTTCTTGAATGGGGCTACTATGGTTGCCTCTAAAGTTTATATCCCAGGAGAATGCCTAAGATAATAACTTATATTTCTACTTAAGGAGTGATGATTTAATCATCAGGACATATGGATAGTTCTCTACCTCAAATTCAAGTGTTGCCTCAACTAACTTGAGTGTAGCCCCATAGCTTGAGCTCTCTTTCATAGGAATAGTTATTCTAGGTTTAAGGTGTACTCTTAATATTTATTTAAGTTGCTAAGCTAAAGATTCAATTATCTAACTTAGTTGGATTAGTCCTATCCTTATTTCACTAATTCATAAGTATAGTCTTATTCCATTTGGTATTTGATTATCTCACCATTCTAAGGTGGGATGGCTTTTCCTAATGCTTTAGTTCAATGATTGTCCTTGAGTCTTAAATAGGTAAAGCTAAGAGTGGTATGAATGGTCTCTCTCATTTGGGAAGGACTACAATGTTGTGATCTTTAATAAGATCAAGTAGTTCATCCTTGATTGATAAGTTCTTGTGTTGATTTTAATTCCATTTGATCTAACCCCTTGGATCAAATTATATCTACCCAAAACAAGGTTTTAGCAAAGTCACATTGAGGTTTATAGCACTGGACTTGATGAGCTACTTCAATTCCACCAAGGTCAAGTGAAACTTCGATTCTGTGATTGTTTTACTTTAAAGCGCGAAAATTCCCCAGATTTTCTATGCATGAATGCAATGCACACATCTGTTTCCTCTATATTTTTGTAACCCCAATACCTGGAATATTACAGTCTCTACCCCTTAAACTAAACTTCGTCCTCGAAGTTTGAACTCTCTCACATTTCCGGAGTGTGGGTCTGACTTGTGCAGACTATGACTTTTCTCGAACTCCGTATTGATCTCACTGGATATAATTGAATATATCCCTTGTCCAGATTCTTCCTGGAATCCATTAATGTTTGTCCTTAAACAACTATTACTTCCTTTACTTCCATGATTTTCTCCAATATTATAAGCTTGTTTACTTTCTCATTGAATATTCAATGATTGGGACAACTTCTGTTGTTGATGAACTTGACTGGAGACTAATTTGATATCATACTCCTAATTGGTAAAATAGGTCTTTGATTTCCCTTACTACCAAAACTGCAATAATGGTGTTTAGTAAGGCACTTACCATAGAAATGGTCTTGACGGTTTATTTCCCTAGGAATGGATTAAACTCATGTAGTCCATCCAATCATGGTTTATAGTTGATACATATAACTATTTTGGGTTCTTTAGGTTCCATGAAAGGAATCATTTCTATTAGTCTTTAATTTTAGTACTGTTAAACTCCTTCAGTCTGTGACCTTCTTGAGCTATATTTGGTCTACGGTATTTTCTTCGTCCAACTTCTTTATGCTTGACTTACTTGAGCTTTCGTACTTCTGAGTAAATACTACTCACTTTATCAAGTTATAGTCCACTTCTTACTTCCTCGAGGTATGAACCTCGGCTTCTGGTCTGACATCCTTCTGAAAGTAGTGTTCGATAATCTTAGGAAAATAAGATCGAACTTCCTCTCAGTTCAGACCTTCATCATCTATCTTGCTGAAAATATTGAGTTATTGTACATCCAACTCAATCTTTACTCTACCCCTTAGAGTTTTCTTATGGTCTTCAACTCCTTTTCTTTCAACCATTGGACTTATGGTTAGAATACTGGTCTGGGTCTAACTTATGGTTTATACTTTTCTAAAAGTCTCATGAAGAATGTTTGTGGTGTATCCACTCAATTGTGGACATCCAATGTGAATCCCTCGACTAAATGATTATAGGTCATTGTTATTTGGTTAACAAAATTTTATTTGTTCACAAATTATTGGTACGAATAATCCAATTATGGACTACTTGATACCAATTGTGGCTATTTGATATCCAAAAATGGATTCTAGTATAGGTTCTAATCAACTGGGTGAGACATCTTCTACTTTATCTCGCAGTATTGATCCTACACCACAACTGTGGTCTTCTTATATCTGCTATGGTTTATGTCATCTTCTTTCCTTTAGGGTTTATTTTGCAAGAAAACCACTATGAATATAGTATCCAAAGTGATTTCCCATGCATTCCCTCTTTTATATTGACTATGGATCTGTTTCAGCTTCACCATAATCACCATATTTCTCACCTTCATGCTTCTTATGTACTAAAGTACTCCTCTGTTTAGGCAAAGCATGAGTTTTGGTTGATACTTCCTTCGGAGTTTTGTGGTTGCTTCCCACAACTTTACTCCTTTCTTTTGATGAACCTTCATCTTGTCTTCAGAATCTTCAAAATTCGTCACTTCCTCACACGAATACTATTACCCTCTAGATCTATAGCATCAAGTAAGAACTTGGTATTGCAACATGCATTTGCATATCGAAGTCAAACTTCATGTATGGATCTAGTCAAACAATGAAAATCCAATAAAATCCAAGAAGATTCAGCTTTGTGCATATAATACACACCATCATAAGCCTGAATATAATAGTTGAGTAAGACATCTCTAAACATCAAGCTCTGATGTGTAGTATATAACACCACGTAAGATAGGTTTATATCGTGATACTTAGCACGAATATGTGGATTTCTACTATTTATCTCAACATTTACCGTAATTGCACATTTGCAATGAGATAAACTTGAAACAAAGTAGCCTAGGATAGTTAAAGTTAACCTAGTTTTGTTTGGAAGTACTAACAAAGTATTATACCATATATAAGTGCTATTGAGAACTATTTTGTCTCATACCAAAAGTTCTAATATGGTTACTCTGAATACATATTTATTAGGATATAATTCCTATACTTCTTAGCGTTTCTACCATAAGCATATGGTCATGATGTGCTTGGCACACTTCCCATATTTTTGGAACAGTTCTTGCACTATTGTCTGGCTTCTTATTGTTCTACTCCTAAATGTTTATGATGTTCTATTCCATCACATAATGAATCTCAAGTGAATCATATGTGATTACTATCTCTACCATGTAAGTAGACATATTTTATTCCTAAAGCTCTTCCTTACTTCCCATGATTGACTCATCATGGTCTATACTACTGCATCTAACTTATATTTACCACTTATTATCAAATGTTTCACAAGTTGGGATATTTTTACTTACCCATTACTTGTCTTGGTATACCTATTCTAGTAGGATATCTTACTTATCTTCATCACTTTATATCATTTCTCTTACATGTCTGAATAATTCTTACTTAATCATAACATATGTTGGTACACATCTTCCAATAGGATAGCTTCCTTATGGTTGTATCCTCTCTTTGGACTACCATGTATTGTATACCAAATGTGATCTACTCATCTATTGTTTTAAGGACCTAATGGTATGCTACAGGTTTGGGATTAACTAACTAATTTCCCTTAGGAAATATAGGTTAGAAGGTGTGACTCAAGTGTGTCAGGATTATTCTCAAGTGAATATCCATCTCAAGTCATAAGAAGTATTTGGTTTACCTAGGACAACTTCCTATAGACACTACCAATCCTATAGGTCTCCTTTAAAGGGTTTTAATCCTAGGGTCAAAGCATTTGCTCTGATACCAACTGTGGTAACCCGGCATACCACTGCATGGTGTAGTATGCAAGTCTGATATAACACCAATGAAACACTGTTCCACTAGTATTATATCGCTCGAGTGGTACAACAGAAACATATGCGGGTCCAAGGCATGTCTATAGAATTACAACATTGACTCTGTTACATAAGATCATCACAACCTCCTACTTTACAATGAGGTAAAACTGCAAATAAACTCCAGAAGAGCAACTCGTTGTCTAGTCTTATCACGAACTCTATTTGTAGAGTATTTAACTAGCTATAGAGGCTATGAATAGATTCTAGCTAAATAGGAGCTAGGTTTAGGAAGCTAGTTCCCTTCTATGGCTAAACTAGGTTTTCTCCTTGTTGGATGTGGTATCTGACTCCTCTGACAGGGTCTTGTCTCTTGAAGTAGTTGTTGACTCCTCGGCCTTCGAGTTGCACTATAGATCCTCCTTTGTGGCCTCCATATCTAAGCAGGGGATTTAAGAGTAGGATGAGTACGAGCGTACTCAACAAGTTCATTATAGGAAATAGGTGTTTAATGCACTAGCTACAGCATTAGACCAGAAAGTCTAATACCAATGCAAGTTTTCATAACCATTTCTTCAAAATGTTGCTTTTATTCCGAAGAACTATGTCCGTCAGCCTTCACCGGTTTACTAGAACTTCATGGAGTTCCTTTCCGGCAGCGTTCGCAGTTCCATATCCCGGAACAGGGAGTGATAGGTCACGGTTCATTACACTCTGTAGAGGTGTGTTGCTTTACCCATAAGAGATCTTAACCTTGGTGCCAACCGAGCCGCGAGCTCGTCCACACTTCCTTTGGTGTGAGGCCCGGTATAAGGTCATAGTCAATCATATTCCTCCGCTACCTCATACACCCACCCTTTGCTGCAAACTCCGACCCTGGGTCCTCGTCGGTGCTCTTATACCAATTAAGGACGGCCCCCGACCACGAGAACAGTTCAGGTCTCTACCATGAACTCCTTCGCCGGGAGATGCAACCCATCATAGACCGCAATAACCGTGGGGACTTCAATCGGGACCCCCACCCTACCACTTGTCCTCTCTTGGATCAAGGGTTTACGGTAAAGCGCATCCGTTGATGTACAAGAGGTGGAAATACAATTGACTATTCCGTCCCACTCCAGATCTTATGGTTAACACGGGTATTACGGCACAAGAATCACTGGACGACATTTGTTGTTTAATCCTAGATGGATATAAACCCTTGCAATGGAACCTCCACCATATCAACTCAATCCATGGTTCCATTGCCCACCACATAGTCATATTGATAGTTATGAAAATAGTGGTTTTGCTTTTTATGCAATAGTGATAAACATAGTACTTTGCAAGTAATTTGGTAAAAATACTCAAATGACATGAGAAAGCGATGAACTTGCCTTTCTTGACTGCAAGATTATGCAGGCAAGGTCTTAGATACGCAATAACTCCAAATTCTGAAATAACATCATCGTCCGGTAAGGACGATGTTTAAAAGATTGGCAAGGATGCAATAATGCATAAGTATGCGATGCAATCGTTCTAAGCGTGATCTAACCCCGATGATTTAGGATTAATTAGCGGTAATGATTAGTTCAGGGTGTGTTGCACTTTTAGAGTGATTCACAAACAAGGTTCTTATTTAGGGTTGTGTTGTTTTAGAATCATAAGCATGTGGTAAAATGCATAGTAACAATCATACACACCCAGGAATAGTAGTTGTATAATAAGTAAAGAGCAGTTGTCATTTTTAATACTATATGGCATGGTTAATGATTACTTGTTATAATCTTCAAAAGAATAACTTTTGGAGAACATGTTCTTTAATAAAGAACAAGTATGACAATTAGGGTTGTGGAGTTTTATGGTTTACTATGGTTCTAATTGGTTTCTAGAGTAAGGATTAGATGGATCCCAACAGGGTTGGATTCATCAGCAACTAGGCTTGGATGGTTCTACTTAAGCATAAGCAACTTAACAAATTAATTATACATAGTTTCTATCATGGTTGGTTTACCATAATGGTGCTAGGTAGTTAGGGTTTATAGGTCCTGTTAGGTAGGGTTTATGGATACTCTTTATTTACTTCAAAAGAATAACTTTTGAAGAGCATACTTCTTGAGTAATAAGAAGTATATCAATTAGGGTTGAGGTGGTCTAGGTTTTACTGTTGGTTCTTATTAAGTAAGGAATAATTGGCTCCTAAATAGGATGGTTGATAAGTGTCCAACACTAGTAGGGTTTAGTGGAATATGGTTAGGTAATGCTCAACATTTGGCATAGTTGTTATTGAAGTTCATCACAATGGTGTGATGCTAAGCATGGATAGGTAAGATTGACAATTCTAAGGATAGGAGCTAGGGTTCAGACTTGGTTGATCCTATTTGATCAACTAGGTTGGATAGGTATGCATACATGGAATACTGAATTACTGATAATAGTGCTCCTACATTTTATGTGATGGCAAATACTTAATTGCTAATATGGTTCTATGCTTGAAAAGAAAATATCCTGATCACATGTTCTAACCTAGGGTTTAGGTTAGAACCATTTAGGGTTCCTATTTACTAATGGAGCTAGGGTATGGTGCAAAGTTGAATTAGGTTTTTAGGGTTCCACATGAAATTATGTGGTTATCACTTTGTTTATAATGGAACTAGGGTTTCCTAATTACCCTATAATTATTGGATTAATAACTTCATTAATAAATTTGAAGTTATTAATAACTTTGAAATAAAAATAATATTAGATTTTCTATTTTATTATTTTAAACAATTAATAATTAAGATAATTATTAATTAGGGTTTAATTCTCCTATTAAGGATTTAATAATTTAAAAGTAAAGGAAAATTAGTTTTAATATTTTCCTGATTTGATTACTGGTTTTTATTAAATTTAGAAGTTTTTCTTAATTATTGAATTTTAATTGAATTTAGAATTAAAATTAAAGGCTTAAATAATAAGTATTAAATAATTGAATTTTTATTAAAAATAAAAAATTCATTTTATATTTTAATTGGATAGAGTTTTCTTTTCTAAGAATTTTAATATCTTATTTACATTTTTCTGACTTAAATTGAATTTTCTAAATTCATTTGAAGTTTTCATTAATTTATTGAATTAAATTAAAAACAAGAGAATTACTAAATGTACCAAGACTAATTCTACCCACTGCCATAGACTGGTGGGCCAACGTCCACGTCAAGGGCCATGTGGGCGTGGACTGGGTCAAAATAAGTGGCATGGCCTTGGGGCTCCTGGCTGGCGGCCAGTCGACGGCGGCGTCGGCACGGGAGGGCTCCCGCGGGGCTTTGCGCGTGTGTAGAGGAACTGGGGCAACGCGGTGAACCATTAGGTGGCGGCGCCGCTCTGGTACGGTCACCGGAGTTTGATCAATGTCGAGGTATCGCGGCGGCGTCCACAGGTGGTCAAACGCGGCGACGGTCCAGACTATTATCGAGCATGCCGAGCACACGAGGAGGAAGAGGGACTCACCCTGAGCAGGCAGGGCTTGATGGCGAGGCAAGGGAAGGTCTAGTTCGGCGGAATTTGGTGTCGCCGGTGTCGGAGAAGATGAACTCGCCGGCGACGATTTCGGGCACCTCAGCTCGATTCCTCCCGTGGGCTGAGCTTGTCGAGGACGACGATCACGCTGGTGTGCTCCGCTTGGCTTGGGAGGGCTTCATTCGCCAGCGATGATGGGGAGTAGTGCGACCAGGGTGTCTGTGTGAAGAGGAAATCGAACAGAGGAAGAAGAATGAAACTAGGGTTTGTCCAGGGTATTTATACGGCGATTGTGAGTGTGCCTCGTCACGAATACGATTGCTGGGAGGTCGCCAGCGAGAGAGAGGAGGAAATCCACGGCGTCGTGCTGTCCAGCATGCCAGAAGAAGAAGATGAGGATGAACTCCTCCAGATCTTTTCAACGAAAGGGTATGGCTAGGGTTGGGCTGGTGTTAATGGGCCAGTTATTGGGCTACACGGCCAGGTGAGGTCCAGGTGAGTCCTTTTCTATTTTCTTGTTTTCTATTTCATTTATTTTCTGGTTTCTGTTTTATTGTTTGAATTCAAATTTGAATTCAGGTTATTCTTGCAGGTTCTAAAATATTTGAATCTCCATAAGATTTATTAGTAATGCTTATTGCATAATTGTTTTGTTCAACGAGTATCTATCATTTAATTAAATTGGGATTGATGTGAGAGTTATGCTAAATTGAAAATAAACATGAGTTGAGTGTTTATTTCAATTCCCTTTTTAACTTGGGAACCAGATCTATTTAAATGATTTGAAATTTCTAACATGTGCATGGTGAACACATTATTAGGGTTTGCTAGTACTTGGCAATATTGATGTTTCACATATATTTGGATTAGGGATTTCTATTTTCGTGCCCTCGGTTCCTTAGTTGTGCTCAGTTTTCCCCAGCTCCTTAGTTTTTCCTCAGTTTTCTCCAAGTGCTTGTGTGAAACCCGCAGAAGTAGCTCAGACGGCAGGATTCCCGTTAAGTTGACCGTTTCGTGCTGACGTGTGGGGCCGTGTCGTGTGGGCCCGCGTCGCGTGGGGCTGGTAGAAAGGGACCGCGTGGGACAGGATGAGATAGCGTTTGGTTGCACGTGAGCAGGAGCTGGGTTTTGTCTCTCTCGGCCATTTGCATTTCCCTTTTAAGAGTACCTTTTCTACCTCCTTCTCTCTGCCTTTTTTTCACCTAATTAGTATCAAATCTAGAGAAGCTTGCATTTTTGTCTTTCTTCAATTATTATTTGTGCCTTTTGGCCCTCGTTGTTTGCCCAATATGGTAGCAAATCTAGTAGGGAGCCCAATCTAGTACTCCATCTGGTCCATATGTATGTAGTTAAATCTAGAAGCAAATCTACGAGGAATGTACGATAAATTCACAAGGTCATATAGTAGAATAGGGATAGATAATAGGGATCCCTCCCTAGATAATAAGCTGCATTCAACGGCCAAACATAGTAGGGTTCGAGGTTCTTCACAGCACCATCATACTAACAACATAACAACGAGGGATCCCTAGCTAACAACAAAGGGATCCCAACAACAAAATGGAGGAGGCGAGCGGCAGCTACGTCCGGGACTCCGCCTACCCCATATGCCTCTTGCCAACACTTGTTGCTCCCCTTGGGAGCCTTGGGCTGAGCGGAGGCATGCGCCCGTCGGAGATCTCCACCCGGCCGGATCTTCGCGGAGGTGCATGCCGAGTGCCAAGTGCTTGGCGCGGAAGGAGTGGGGGTTCACCGACGCGCCGACCTTGGGGTTGGTGTTGCCGATGTTCTCGGCGTGCGTGAGGAGGCGGTTGAAGTCGGTGCCGCCGAGCCTCCTAGTGCGGAAGGGGCACCTGTAGACACCCTTGTCGACGGTGAAGTAGGAGACGTACTTGCCGACCTGCAGCCTCCGCAGACACCTGGCGAGTCTTGACGTCATGGTGCTCGTCGTCGTCTGTCGACGTCGTGCTGCAGTACAGCGATCCATATCAAACGGGAACTATTAGTGAATGAGTTGCAACGATGACTAACGTGCATGATAACAAAGTTAGGAAAAACGAGAGGCAGCCTCAGTTAGAGTGGACACGATTATATGTCTACAGGGGACGGTGTAAGCGAACCAAAGCTCATGCACAACAGATTTGTACACGAAATGGTTCGTTGAACCCTCCCTGTAAAAATCTGTGCCCACCGATTCATCATAGGCAAAGAAACAGATTCCGGATCTGAACTTGAACACATTCAGATTATTTGCAAAATTAAACGGTTGATATCTTTGATTCGTGCATAAAATAACCGATTGAGATCCTATGATTACTTGCATAAATTAACTGATTGAGATCCCATTATTACTTGCATAAATTAACCGAACGGCCGAACCCCAAATCTTAAACGAAATCAAGGAGGGATCAAAGCAAAATGGAATAAAATTAGCGTAAATATTAGCCCAATACTCATCCATCCACAGATCCATCTACACCAGCACAAATAGGGTTCAAAAAGGAATGGGGAACAAAAAAGGAAGCAAACCGTAGTTACCTCGTTCCATGGGTCCTCCATGGAGGTGTCGTAGGGGTTCGGGGGCGGGACGTACGGCACCGGCTCGTAGGGGTCATATCCCGGCGGGATCTGACCGCCACCGGCGGCAGCAGCCTCCGATGCACCGGCGGAGGTGGCGGCGACGTCCGTTGAGGGGACGGCGGCGACGTCCGTTGAGGGGACGGCGTCGAAGAGGGAGGCGTCGC
Source organism: Lolium rigidum (assembly GCF_022539505.1). Classification (NCBI taxonomy): domain Eukaryota; kingdom Viridiplantae; phylum Streptophyta; class Magnoliopsida; order Poales; family Poaceae; genus Lolium; species Lolium rigidum. The sequence goes on along the minus strand of NC_061512.1, from coordinate 186,256,292 downwards.
GCTTGGAGCCGACGACGTCGTGGACGATGGGATTGGCATTCTCCTTGTCCATCTCGCCGGCAGAGGTGAGGGAGAGGGAGAGGGTTTTTGCTTTGGAGAAGATGATGGGACGTGAGAGAGGCGGCGTTGCGTAGGCGAGTGAGAGTGACAGAGATAGTGGGAGGAGGCGTCTATAAAGGCAAGGGGTGGTTAATGCGACCCGCGTCCTACGCGTCCACCGCTGCACGTCTGCACGTCTTGGACTTCTGCAATGCGACACGCGTCCACTGCACGTCTTCCATTTCTGCACCGCAACACGCGTCCTCGAGTCTAACCCTGGAAATTTAGATATACTCAGGTATAACCTCGAGTATTATACTAGCATTTTGTGTGTGCTCAGATTTCCCCTTGAGTGCTAATACTGGCTAGTGCAATATGCTCAGTTTTACCCTCAAGTAGCTGGTCAACAGACAGTCAACAAATGGGATTAACTAGTTAAATGAGTCATTTAATGTGCAAAAAATTCCGAAAAATAGTGGCACATACTCATGGAGTCTTTACCACAAATTGCCAGTTCTCAAAACATAGATAAGTCATAGATAAATCAAGTTTTACCACAAATTGCCGCTTCTCAAAGGCCTTCTCAAATCACCTAGTAGCTATGAAGGTGCATGGTTTTCCACAATAAGCCCTTCCCAAAACAGCTTTCCACAAAACATACTTTGTCTAAATGAGGCCACAATTCTCACACTCATCTATATTTGTATTGCAAATAGTTTGAGATAGGCCAAGATGGGTTTATTGTACAAAACACGCATTTTCCATTTTTTAAATCTCATATTTGAATCCCTTAGTCTGTTTATTACATAGGTGCCCTTGGTTTCTTGATACTACTCGGTTTTGCCCTCTCCCTCCACAAATTCTCTCACATGTGCAACATTGCCCTCGATTGGTCTAGCCCATGTCACGCGGATCGTGCCCGCCGACCAGTTGATCGTATGATCTAACGGGCAGGATAACCCCTCTCTCTCTCTGTCGGCGGTTACCTTCCACTCTCTAGTATGCTAAAGGGCGGTTTTCTGTATTCATTTTCACGCGCTAAAAATTATAAACTCTTTAGGCATTACTTTTCACACAAAAAATGATAAACCATCACCGATTTGTTGTAGCCATTAATTTTCACGCAAAAAATGATAAACCATCACCGATTTGTTGTAGCCATTAATTTTCACGAAAAAAATGATAAACCATCACCGATTTGTTGTAGCCATTAATTTTCACGAAAAATGATAAACCATCACCGATTTGTTGTAGCCATTAATTTTCACGCAAAAAATGATAAACGAACCAATCTATCTATCTCTGTATTTGAAGTTTGGAAGGGTTCACCATCTAGTTATGTTAACTTTCGAGGTTTTGACCTGAAAACAAATGGGTATTATAAAGGGAAATAAAAGTTTAAAAAAATGTAAAAACGAAACAATCTACCTTCTTTGTATAGAAGATCGTCTGTATGATTTTTGAGGTCATTTAGAGAGGGTAGAAAAAAATCCCTTTTGATAAGGTCGAAAAAACCTAACTTGTTACAAAAGCTGGTTTCAGTGAGACCTAACCAAATTTGGCATACATTATGCCATATCTATAACAACAAGGAATATCTAAAAGGGAAAGTTTCACAAAATTTAAAGTTTATGGCGAAAATGATGCCATACATGATGCTGTTTTTCGAGGTTTTGACCTGAAAATCAATTGGTTATTATGAAGGGAAATAAAAGGTTCGAAAAATATAAAAACGAAACAATTTATCTATCTATGTATAGAAGATCAGCTGTATGAAATTTGAGTTCATTTAGAGAAGGTAGAACAAATCACCTTGTTAGAAAAGCTGGTTTCAGTGAGACGAAACGGCATGCGTTTAAGGGCGTGTTTGTTTGGGCTTTTGGTGGCTTTCCAGTTGAAAAAGCTGCCTAAACTAACCAAACGGGTGTGCTGCGCTGTGGGCATCGCCGAAGCTACGGAAGAGAATAGGCATACAAGCAAAAGCACCTACGGAGGTGCTTCGTGCGGCTTCCCGCAACTTTGTCACTAAAAGCTGAACCGGTATAACCATTTGCCCTTGTTAGTTTGCTTATTACTGAAACTGCCATCGAGACATCCTAGCTCGGGTCGTACTCGCGTACGTGCGCCGCACCGACCGGCCCGCCTCCAACGCTCCAGTCGCGCACATCCAGAAGCAGCAACCAAACTGTTGTTGCGTGCTATTGCTACTAGTATTCTGCTGCCATGTGCGATGAAATATTTTTCTTCTCACTCGTGTTTCTTTTTGAGCAAAAGATTCATAGAGAGATAAAAATTGATACATGGATTTTTTGACCTTAAATACTTATTGCGGGTTTTAGTAAAATATTATTTATAACATATAAATCGATAATTATACATGTTTTCGGAACTCTAGGGTATTTCAGACAATTCACCTGTTCACAGCTAGACAGCTAGCTAAGTTGCCAAACAGTGAAAGTTGGAACAGCAGCTTTTCCTGCACAGCAGCTTTGACTGGACAGCAGCTTTCCCTACACAGCCAGCCAGCCACAGCCCAAACAAACAGGCCCTAAGCAAAGTGATTTTTTCGAACATCTCCAAATGACCCCAAATTTGCCATACATGATGCCATACGTGTAACAACAAGGAACCCTATCTAAAAAGTGTCAAAAAAGTTTGCCCAACCGTATAGCTCTATCAAAAAGAACCTCACCATGGAGCTAGTATAATTTTGGGCTTAGTTACAAACTTTCGTTACCTAACCTTCAACACGAAACTTGTTTCAAATCACTTTTGGCGTACAAGAAACAAATCTCTCCTTGATTCGAGCACCACAGCCTCCAAACTTTGCCGATGTCGATATCGGCATGGTCAGAACGGCTATGCTCGCCGCCACTGCTAGGTCACCGTCGGGATGCACCCTCAATCCCGTCCCCTCATTCGATCACTGACACACCAGAGATACCGCCGAGGCCAATGCCAAACGTACATGCTGATGCCAATGCCGAACATGCATCCACGCCGATGTGGGCACGGCCACGCCGCCCCGCTATGATGGACGCCACAGACCATCGCGAGGTCTTTCCCTTCGCCACCACACTCTTCTAGCACCCATCTATACACGCCAGAAAGGAGAGACACTAGTTTTCTCTACATTGCTCGCGTTCGTGTCGGACACGGCCAGTCAAAGTTTTGAGGTAGTCATCGATGTCGTCGACCATTTCTTCTCTTCTTTGCATGGTTAAACACGTCTAGTTCATATCTATCTAATGCGTACGGTCTCGCCTCATGCAGTTCTTTGTGGACGTCGATCTCATCTCGGCACCCCGCAGGCCACCTCCTCCATGCCATCGCTGTAGAGCTCCGTTTAAAAATCTATTTCTACCCTTGTATTGCCCCTTGTATCAGCGCCATGGCCCACTTGTCATTCGATATACCGAAGCCCCACTCGTGCGCATTTTGGTCAGGGATACAGCGATGCTTACGGTCAAACAAAGATGGATGGTCTGACGTGTCTTTGCGGGCTCTACTTGGCCCCACTAGTCAGGAGATAACGGTCAACCGTCGGGCAACCGGCCGTTACATCACCTGTGATGGTTTCAGACAAGGTCTTGGGGAAAACTGAGGAAAAACTAAGGAGCTGGGGAAAACTGAGCACAACTAAGGAACCGGGGGCACAAAAATAGAAATCCCTTTGGATTAAGGCTAGGTTTTTAAGATGAATGGTAATGAGGAGGTATTGGAACATGATTTTATGTGAAGATTTATCTCTAAGATATTGTAAGGTTTATCCTATTTCAAGGTTAGCACTATTATCATATTTTAATAGCACCTTGAAATAAAGATACTACTCTCATCATTGTTTGGTCTAGTTATAAGGATAATGGTTCCTCACTATATTAATAATAGGGTTTGGCACTAAGGTTTCTTAAGTTCTCTAATTGAGGAACAAATGAAATAGGGATGTGGTAAGATTCTACTTATGATCATCAATTGATTCACAAGTTAGGATTGAGATATGGTTATAGGTTTTATATATGATTTATCACCACATTAGTTTAGCTAGGGTTGCTCTTCCTCACCACTCATAGGATGATTCAATCCAAGATCATTTGGATTGATATAGGGCTGAACTAAACAAGGTTTGTTATTTTTTAGTTGTTTCTCCAATGTAATATATTGGAAATGTTTAGACTTGATCCACTAGTTCTTAATATCTTCTACCTCAAGTTCTTAGGGTTTATGATCATTACTCAATTTATAATGATCAAGGTTTGGCTTCCTAGGTATCTCTCATTAAATGAGATTCTCACTTCCATCATCAAGCACTGCCTTGATCAACTAGGGTATAGTACTTCTAATTTACCTTCTTGAATGGGGCTACTTTGGTTGCCTCTAAAGTTTATATCCCAGGAGAATGCCTGAGATAATAACTTATAGTTCTACTTAAGGAGTGATGATTTAATCATCAGGACATATGGATAGTTCTCTACCTCAAATTCAAGTGTTGCCTCAACTAACTTGAGTGTAGCACCATAGCTTGAGCTCTCTTTCATAGGAATAGTTATTCTAGGTTTAAGGTGTACTCCTAATATTTATTTAAGTAGCTAAGCTAAAGATTCAATTGTCTAACATAGTTGGATTAGTTCTATCCTTATTTCACTAATTCATAGGTATAGTCTTATTCCATTTGGTATTTGATTATCTCACCATTCTAAGGTGGGATGGCTTATCCTAATGCTTTAGTTCAATGATTGTCCTTGAGTCTTAAATAGGTAAAGCTAAGAGTGGTATGAATGGTCTCTCTCATTTGGGAAGGACTACAATGCTAACCTAAGGTTAGGCTCCATAGAGAATGATGTGATCATCCATTTCTATGTTTAACATAAATGGTTTCTCACTCTAGGGAATGTTAGTGAATAATATCCTAGGGTTTCTCTTAAAGGTGATCTTAATACATGGATGCATATCCAAGGTTTAGCTCAAAGTTTGTCATTGCTTCTCTACTAAATAATTATTATAGAACTCTCACCTCTCTAGGTTTGATGTATAATATTCTGGAATAGAGAAGGATATATACTTCTAGAGTTGATCTCCTTGTCTTGATTCCAAGATTGAAATAGAATGAATACCATGAGGTTCATGGTAGGATCAAGGATTAATTTAAGACATGGAAAAGATAAGTCAAGAATGGTTTCCCCATTTATTGTTACTTGATTTCCAAATAGATGTATGTTATGGGAAGGAATTCCATGTTATGATCTTTAATAAGATCAAGTAGTTCATCCTTGATTGATAAGTTCTTCTGTTGACTTTGACTTTAATTCCATTTGATCTAACCCCTTGGATCAAATTATCTCTACCCAAAACAAGGTTTTAGCAAAGTCACATTGAGGTTTATAGCACTGGACTTGATGAGCTACTTCAATTCCACCAAGGTCAAGTGAAACTTCGATTCTTGTGGCTGTTTTACTTTAAAGCGCGAAAATTCCCCAGATTTTCTATGCATGAATGCAATGCACACATCTGTTTCCTCTAAATTTTTGTAACCCCAATACCTGGGATATTACACTCGCCGGAGACATACACAGAGACGTCACCGGAGATCTCACCGGTAACCTCATAGCAAAAAAAAGTATGAATTTGTATCAATACCTCTGACTGGTTGTAGCAAACAAGTTATACTATTTTAGCATCATAGCACCACCACCACCATTGACTAAGGTCTGTGTGGAGACCACGCCAGAGACCCCCCGTAGTAAACAAAAAAATTGTAGCACCAACACCTGCCCTTTGTAGCACCGATGTTGGGGGTAGGTAGCAACTAAGAAAGGTGTTCGCAGCATCAATAGAGCCTTGTGTCACCTTGTCTTCCTTGACAGCACCCTCTGCCCACCGATGAACGACGAGGTTGAGGCACGCCTGAGGACGATGGGAACTTCCCGGAGCATGACAACGACATGGGAGCACCACCGATGACCGCCTCTCTGCATCAACTGGGATGCCAAGGCGGCGCACGGGAACCCCGACGGGCCAAGGAGACCGCCTATACCATAGGAGGAAGCAGGAGGACATGCATTGCGAGAGCGACGACGAGCCGCCACTCCGACGGTCGATGTAGGGGAGCGACGATGATTCAACAATAGTTAATGCGCGGTCTTAATGCTTTGTTGCGGTCTATTCAAAAGGGTAGAATGGGCAAGCAGGATAAAAGATATCATGAAAATTCTCTTAGTTAGTACGCATGACTATATTTGGATCACACATGTACACACAACTTAATTAGAGATGAATACTATGTTAGTTGGATTACATTATATGATCAATATCATCTATACATTACCTCATTGCTGCCTCATGCCTACGCTTTTAGCCACTGAAAGTTACATACTACTACTTTTAGTGAAAACTGGAAATCAACTGCTTTTATTTACTATTTGGTTTTAGTGCATTGAATCAACTGCTATAAAATGACCACTTGCTTTGTGAGTTTACTGATACACATGTGTGGTTGAGAGTGACGTCTCAATTGCTAAAGTCTTATGGGTATTCTTGTGTTCCACTTGAGTCAGACTATAAATTTGGGAAATAATTCCCATCGAAGATTTCAGTGATCCCCTATACTTGTGGGCATCATATGCATCAATGTGATGCCCATTTGAATGCCCATCAAACAAATATTGAAGTTCCACCAATATTACGTGATTGATGAATTGTTAGTATCCACTACAACTTAAAAGAGAGTAGACAAGTGAACCTATGAACCCGCCCAATTTTAGTCATAAGAAACACTTTTCGGCTACTTTTATCATACTTTCTAATTGTATCAATATTTTAATCTGAAAATACAAAAATATTTCCTTTACTTAATCACACACAAAACCAAAAATAACTATCAATTTACCGCTTTTATTTAGTTTAAATAGTTTATTTGTTTTACTTTCATTACCTCTTTTATCTACAATCACTAATATGAAATCTTGTGCTTGAAAACCACAGAGTGGAGTTGGGGACACAAGATAAAACTTTTCTTTGCAGGATTGCTGGAAGAAGTGGAAGAGTAGATAACTCTAAGCCAATTCCCTGAGTTCGATATAAACCTCTGAGTCACCCTTGTGGGGAAAGCTTCTGTTGCTACGACACTCTGCGCTTGGAATCCCAACGATTTGACGATACACATGAGCTTCATCACAACCACACGGTGGATTTGGGGACACGAGGAAAAAACTTCACTTTGTAGATTGCTTCAAGAGGATAGAAAAAAGACAGCTTCAAAGCCAATTCACCGAGAGTTCGATATAAACCCTCGAGTCACCCTTCTGGGGAAAATACGCTTGCTACAACACTTTGCACTTGGAGTCCTAACGAACTGGTACACACAGATTGTTTGCCATCAATGCCCCATCATCCACTATGGGTGAGCTTCTTCTTCAGCATATCTTCATGTATCCATGATCACCATTTGGATGGCAAGCTCTTTCTTCATATATCTTCTTTAATGCACACTGATACGTCTCCAACGTATCTATAATTTCTTATGTTCCATGCTACTTTTATGATGATACACACATGTTTTATACACACTTTACATCATTATTATGCATTTTCCGACACTAACCTATTGACAAGATGCCGAAGAGCCAGTTGTTGTTTTCTGCTGTTTTTGGTTTCAGAAATCCTAGTAAAAAAATATTCTCGGAATTGGACGAAATCAACGCCCAGGGTCTTATTTTCCAACGAAGCTTCCAGAAGTCCGAAAGGGAAACGAAGTGGGGCGACGAGGCGGCGACACGCCAGGGCGGCGCGGCCCAGGCCCTGGCCGCGCGGCCCTGTCATGTGGGCCCCTCGTGACGCCCCTAAACCTACCCTTCCGCCTACATATAGCCTTCGTCGAGAAAACCCCAGTACCGAGAGCCACGATACGGAAAACCTTCCAGAGACGCCGCCGCCAATCCCATCTCGGGGGATTCAGGAGATCGCCTCCGGCACCCTGCCGAAGAGGGGAATCATCTCCCGGAGGACTCTTCATCGCCATGATCTCCTCCGGATTGATGTGTGAGTAGTTCACCCCTGGACTATGGGTCCATAGCAGTAGCTAGATGGTTGTCTTCTCCTCATTGTGCTATCATTGTCGGATCTTGTGAGCTGCCTAACATGATCAAGATCATCTATTTGTAATGCTACATGTTGCGTTTGTTCGGATCCGATGAATATGGAATACTATGTTATGTTGATTATCAATCTATCATCTATGTGTTGTTTATGATCTTGCATGCTCTCCGTTGCTAGTAGAGGCTCTGGCCAAGTCGTTACTTGTAACTCCAAGAGGGAGTATTTATGCTCGATAGTGGGTTCATGCCTTCATTAAATCTGAGACAGTGACAGAAAGTTCTAAGGTTGTGGATGTGCTGTTGCCACTAGGGATAAAACATCAATGCTTTGTCTAAGGATATTTGTGTTGATTACATTACGCACCATACTTAATGCAATTGTCTGTTGTTTGCAACTTAATGCTTGGAAGGGGTGCGGATGCTAACTCTGAAGGTGAACTTTTTAGGCATAGATGCATGCTTTGGATAGCGGTCTATGTACTTTGTCGTAATGCCCAATTAAATCTCACACTACTCATCATAATATGTATGTGCATTGTCATGCCATCTTTATTTGTCAATTGCCCAAGCTGTAATTTGTTCACCCAACATGCTATTTCTTATTGGAGAGACACCACTAGTGAACTGTGGACCCCGGTCCATTCTTTTACATTGAATACAATCTACTGCAAACATTGTTCTACTGTTCTCTGCAAACATCATCATCCACACTATACATCTAATCCTTTGTTACAGCAAGCCGGTGAGATTGACAACCTCACTGTCACGTTGGGGCAAAGTATTTTGATTGTGTTGTGCAGGTTCCACGTTGGCGCCGGAATCCCTGGTGTTGTGCCGCACTACACTCCGCCGCCATCAACCTTCAACGTGCTTCTTGGCTCCTACTGGTTCGATAAACCTTGGTTTCTTACTGAGGGAAAACTTGCTGCTGTACGCATCACACCTTCCTCTTGGGGTTCCCAACGGACGCGTGCTGTACGTGTATCAAGCATCTTTTTTCTGGCGCCGTTGCCGGGGAGATCAAGACACGCTGCAAGGGGAGTCTCCACTTCCAATCTCTTTACTTTGTTTTTGTCTTGCTTTACTTTACTTTATTTACTGCTTTGTTTGTTCTCTATATCAAAATTACAAAAAAATTAGTTACTTGTTTTACTTTACTTAATTCCATGCATGTTTTTATTTCACTAGTTAGGCTTAATGGAAAACAACAAAAATATTAGAGATCTTTATAGTATTTATCTTGAGTTAGGACATGAGGTGTTTGAAGAGAAAAGTAAAAAACCAATGGAACTTTATATGCGTGCTAATGGCAATGTTATTAGTATGAATGCTTCGGACACCATTGTTGCTAATGCTATGGAAAATTCTAAGCTTGGGGAAGCTGGTTTTGATGAGCATGATATTTCTAGTCCCCCAAGCATGGAGGAGAAAATTTACTTTGATGATACTTTACCTCCTATATATGATGATTATGGTGATGAGAATAATAATGATAACTATTTTATTGAATTTGCTCCCACTACAATTAATAGTAATGACTATGCTTATGTGGTGAGTAATAATTTTATATTGTTGAGTTTGTTCATGATGCTACTGAAAATCTTTATGAGAGAGGACAATATGGTTGTAGGGATTTCCATGTTACTGATGGCGTGTAACTCACACGTTCGTTGGGAACCCCAAGAGGAAGGTATGATGCGCACAGCATCAAGTTTTCCCTCAGAAAGAAACCAAGGTTTATCGAACCAGGAGGAGCCAAGAAGCACGTTGAAGGTTGATGGCGGCGGGATGTAGTGCGGCGCAACACCATAGATTCCGGCGCCAACGTGGAACCTGCACAACACAACCAAAGTACTTTGCCCCAACGAAACGAGTGAGGTTGTCAATCTCACCGGCTTGCTTGTAACAAAGGATTAACCGTATTGTGTGGAGGATGATTGTTTGCGAAAAACGATAGAACAGTATTGCGGTAGATTGTATTTCGGTAAAGAGAATTGGACCGGGGTCCACAGTTCACTAGAGGTGTCTCTCCCATAAGATAAACGGCATGTTGGGTGAACAAATTACGGTTGGGCAATTGACAAATAAAGAGGGCATGACCATGCACATACATATCATGATGAGTATAGTGAGATTTAATTGGGCATTACGACAAAGTACATAGACCGCCATCCAAGCTGCATCTATGCCTAAAAAGTCCACCTTCGAGGTTATCATCCGAACCCCCTCCGGTATTAAGTTGCAAAGCAACGAGACAATTGCATTAAGTATGGTGCGTAATGTAATCAACAACTACATCCTTAGACATAGCATCAATGTTTTATCCCTAGTGGCAATAGCACAACACAACCTTAGAACTTTCTGTCACTGTCCCAGGTGCCAATGCAGGCATGAACCCACTATCGAGCATAAATACTCCCTCTTGGAGTTACAAGCATCTACTTGGCCAGAGCATCTACTAGTAACGGAGAGCATGCAAGATCATAAACAACACATAGATATAACTTTGATAATCAACATAACAAGTATTCTCTATTCATCGGATCCCAACAAACGCAACATATAGAATTACATATAGATGATCTTGATCATGTTAGGCAGCTCACAAGATCCGACAATGATAGCACAATGGGGAGAAGACAACCATCTAGCTACTGCTATGGACCCATAGTCCAGGGGTAGACTACTCACACATCACACCGGAGGCGACCATGGCGGCGTAGAGTCCTCCGGGAGATGAATCCCCTCTCCGGTAGGGTGCCGGAGGCGATCTCCTGGATCCCCCGAGATGGGATCGGCGGCGGCGGCGTCTCTGGAAGGTTTTCCGTATCGTGGCTCTCGGTACTGGGGGTTTCGTCACGGAGGCTATTTGTAGGCGGAAGGGCAGGTCAAGAGGCGGCACGAGGGCCTCACACCACAGGGCCGCACAGCCAAGGGGGGGGGGCCGCGCCGCCCTAGGGTGTAGCCCCCTCGTGGCCCCTCTTCGTCTCTCCTTCGGACTTCTGGAAGCTTCGTGGCAAAATAGGACCCTGGGCGTTGATTTCGTCCAATTCCGAGAATATTTCGTTACTAGGATTTCGAAACCAAAAACGAGTAGAAAACGACAAATCGGCACTTCGGCATCTTGTTAATAGGTTAGTTCCGAAAAATGCACGAATATGACATAAAGTGTGCATAAAACATGTAGATAACATCAATAATGTGGCATGGAACATAAGAAATTATCGATACGTCGGAGACGTATCAGCATCCCCAAGCTTAGTTACTGCTCGTCCCGAGCGAGGTAAAACGATAACACGGATAATTTTCGGAGTGACATGCCATCATAATCTTGATCATACTATTTGTAAAGCATATGTAGTGAATGCAGCGATCAAAACAATGTATATGTCATGAGTAAACAAGTGAATCATATAGCAAAGACTTTTCATGAATAGTACTTCAAGACAAGCATCAATAAGTCTTGCATAAGAGTTAACTCATAAAGCAATAATTCAAAGTAAAGGCATTGAAGCAACACAAAAGAAGATTAAGTTTCAGCGGTTGCTTTCAACTTATAACATGTATATCTCATGGATATTGTCAACATAGAGTAATATAATAAGTGCAATATGCAAATATGTAGGAATCAATGCACAGTTCACACAAGTGTTTGCTTCTTGAGGTGGAGAGAAATAGGTGAACTGACTCAACATTGAAAGTAAAAGAATGGTCCTTATAGAGGAAAAGCATCGATTGCTATATTTGTGCTAGAGCTTTGATTTTGAAAACATGAAACAATTTTGTCAACGGTAGTAATAAAGCATATGTATCATGTAAATTATATCTTACAAGTTGCAAGCCTCATGCATAGTATACTAATAGTGTCCGCACCTTGTCCTAATTAGCTTGGACTACCGGATCATCACAATGCACATGTTTTAACCAAGTGTCACAATGGGGTACCTCTATGCACGCTTGTACAAAGGTCTAAGGAGAAAGCTCGCATTGGATTTCTCGCTATTGATTATTCTTCAACTTAGACATCCATACCGGGACAACATAGACAACGAGATAATGGACTCCTCTTTTATGCATAAGCATGTAACAACAATTAATAATTTTCTCATTTGAGATTGAGGATATATGTCCAAAGCTGAAACTTCCACCATGGATCATGGCTTTAGTTAGCGGCCCAATGTTCTTCTCTAACAATATGCATGCTTAACCATAAGGTGGTAGATCGCTCTTACTTCAGACAAGACGAACATGCATAGCAACTCACATGAAATTCAACAAAGAATAGTTGATGGCGTCCCCAGTGAACATGGTTATCGCACAACAAGCAACTTAATAAGAGATAAAGTGCATAATTACATATTCAATACCACAATAGTTTTTAAGCTATTTGCCCCATGAGCTATATATTGCAAAGGTGATGATGGAATTTTAAAGGTAGCACTCAAGCAATTTACTTTGGAATGGCGGAAAATACCATGTAGTAGGTAGGTATGGTGGACACAAATGGCATAGTGGTTGGCTCAAGTATTTTGGATGCATGAGAAGTATTCCCTCTCGATACAAGGTTTAGGCTAGCAAGGCTTATATGAAACAAACACAAGGATGAACCGGTGCAGCAAAACTCACATAAAAGACATATTGAAAACATTATAAGACTCTACACCGTCTTCCTTGTTGTTCAAACTCAATACTAGAAATTATCTAGACCTTAGAGAAACCAAATATGCAAACCAAATTATAGCATGCTCTATGTATTTCTTCATTAATGGGTGCAAAGTATATGATGCAAGAGCTTAATCATGAGCACAACAATTGCCAAGTATCACATTACCCAAGACATTTATAGCAATTACTACATGTATCATTTTCCAATTCCAACCATATAACAATTTAACGAAGAAGAAACTTCGCCATAAATACTATGAGTAGAAACTAAGGACATACTTGTCCATATGCTACAACGGAGCGTGTCTCTCTCCATAAAGTGAATGCTAGGATCCATTTTATTCAAACAAAACAAAAAACAAAAACAAACCGACGCTCCAAGCAAAGCACATAAGATGTGATGGAATAAAAATATAGTTTCGGGGAGGAACCCGATAATGTTGTCGATGAAGAAGGGGATGCCTTGGGCATCCCCAAGCTTAAACGCTTGAGTCTTCTTAATATATGCAAGGGTGAACCACCGGGGCATCCCCAAGCTTAGAGCTTTCACTCTCCTTGATCATGTTGCATCATACTCCTCTCTTGATCCTTGAAAACTTCCTCCACACCAAACTCGAAACAACTCATTAGAGGGTTAGTGCACAATAAAAATTAACATATTCAGAGGTGACACAATCATTCTTAACACTTCTGGACATTGCATAATGCTACTGGACATTAATGGATCAAAGAAATTCATCCAACATAGCAAAAGAGGCAATGTGAAATAAAAGGCAGAATCTGTCAAAAAACAGAATAGTTCGTATTGATGAATTTTAAAATGGCAACAGACTTGCTCAAATGAAAATGCCCAAATTGAATGAAAGTTGCGTACATATCTGAGGATCACTCACGTAAATTGGCATAATTTTCTGAGTTACCTACAGGTGGATTTTGCCCAGATTCGTGACAGCAAAGAAATCTGTTTCTGCGCAGTAATCCAAATCTAGTATGAACTTTTCTATCAACGGCTTAACTTGGCACAACAAAACACAAAACTAAGATAAGGAGAGGTTGCTACAGTAGTAAACAACTTCCAAGACACAAAATAAAAACAAAGTACTGTAGGTAAAAACATGGGTTGTCTCCCATAAGCGCTTTTCTTTAACGCCTTTCAGCTAGGCGCAGAAAGTGTGTATCAAGTATTATCAAGAGACGAAGTGTCAACCTTACCTTGGGTTTTACCCTTACCTTTCTTATTGTTTTTCTTTCCCTTTTGTTTAGGAAATATATGATTTCCCCCCGGTATAGAGGTGAATTTCAGAGTGCCTTCTCCCACATCAATGACTGCTCCCAATAGTTTCAGCGAGGATCTTCCGAGTGTGAGTTTTCCCTGTCCCTACACATTCAATAACAAGATAATCAATGGATACTGTTCTTCCGAGAATGGTTGTATGCACACCTGCAGCTATTCCCTTAGGAATTATAACAGAGTTATCAATGAAAGTTATTTCTTCTCCTCCTTCCTCAACTCCCCAAAGTTTCAAAGATTTATAAATGCTCTCAGGCATAAGGCAAAATTCAGACATAATATCACAGTAGGCATGAAGAGTTCGATCACCAATAACAATTTTAACAGTAGGATCCCACAATGAAAGTTTAGAGTTCACTAAAACTTGGTCAAGACGATTACGAACATGGCAATAGTTATCATCCAAGCGAGATGTACTTATCTCGAGATTGTTTAATCTATTATAAATGCTAGTGAGGGCTGAATCAAAGTTATTAGCTGAATCATGTGATGCAACCAACTTCTTTATGGCATTAAAAGCTTGATCCCCATTGCAATGAAGGAAATCTCCTCCCACTAAAGTGTCCAAAGCATATCTATAGCGAACCATAAGACCAAAATAAAAATTACTAAGGAGCAAACTTAGAGTCATTTGAGGTTCAGTTTTACGATAAGAAGTAAAAATTCTAGACCAAGCATCCTTAAAACTCTCCTCATCCCCTTGTTTAAAAGTGAAGACTAATTCTTCGGGCGAAGAAGTAACAGGTTCAGAGCTAGACATGGTAACAAAAGTAACTAATTTTTTTTGAATTTTTAGTGTAGAGTGCAAGACAGTAAATAAAGCAAACTAGATAAAGTAAATGCAAGTAAACTAATTTTTTTTGTGTTTTCGATATAGCAAACAAGATAGCAAATAAAGTAAAACTAGCAACTAATTTTTTTGTATTTTGATTTAGTGCAGCAAACAAAGTAGTAAATAAAAATAAGCAAGACAAAAACAAAGTAAAGAGATTGAGAAGTGGAGACTCCCCTTGCAGCGTGTCTTGATCTCCCCGACAACGGCGCCGGAAATTTAGCTTGATGGCGTGTAACTCACACGTTCGTTGGGAACCCCAAGAGGAAGGTATGATGCGCACAGCAGCAAGTTTTCCCTCGAGAAAGAAACCAAGGTTTATCGAACCAGGAGGAGCCAAGAAGCACGTTGAAGGTTGATGGCGGCGGGATGTAGTGCGGCGCAACACCAGAGATTCCGGCGCCAACGTGGAACCTGCACAACACAACCAAAGTACTTTGCCCCAACGAAACAGTGAGGTTGTCAATCTCACCGGCTTGCTGTAACAAAGGATTAACCGTATTGTGTGGAGGATGATTGTTTGCAGAAAACAGTAGAACAGGTATTGCAGTAGATTGTATTTCAGTAAAGAGAATTGGACCGGGGTCCACAGTTCACTAGAGGTGTCTCTCCCATAAGATAAACAGCATGTTGGGTGAACAAATTACAGTTGGGCAATTGACAAATAAAGAGGGCATGACCATGCACATACATATCATGATGAGTATAGTGAGATTTAATTGGGCATTACGACAAAGTACATAGACCGCCATCCAACTGCATCTATGCCTAAAAAGTCCACCTTCAGAGTTATCATCCGAACCCCCTCCGGTATTAAGTTGCAAAGCAACGAGACAATTGCATTAAGTATGGTGCGTAATGTAATCAACAACTACATCCTTAGACATAGCATCAATGTTTTATCCCTAGTGGCAACAGACACAACACAACCTTAGAACTTTCGTCACTTCGTCCCGGTGCCAATGCGAGCATGAACCCACTATCGAGCATAAATACTCCCTCTTGGAGTTACAAGCATCTACTTGGCCAGAGCATCTACTAGTAACGGAGAGCATGCAAGATCATAAATAACACATAGATATAACTTTGATAATCAACATAACAAGTATTCTCTATTCATCGGATCCCAACAAACGCAACATATAGAATTACATATAGATGATCTTGATCATGTTAGGCAGCTCACAAGATCCGACAATGATAGCACAATGGGGAGAAGACAACCATCTAGCTACTGCTATGGACCCATAGTCCAGGGGTAGACTACTCACACATCACACCGGAGGCGACCATGGCGGCGTAGAGTCCTCCGGGAGATGAATCCCCTCTCCGGCAGGGTGCCGGAGGCGATCTCCTGGATCCCCGAGATGGGATCGGCGGCGGCGGCGTCTCGGAAGGTTTTCCGTATCGTGGCTCTCGGTACCGGGGGTTTCGTCACGGAGGCTATTTGTAGGCGGAAGGGCAGGTCAAGAGGCGGCACGAGGGCCCAACACCACGGGGCCGCGCGGCCAAGGGGGGCCGCGCCGCCCTAGGGTGTGGCCCCCTCGTGGCCCCTCTTCGTCTCTCCTTCGGACTTCCGGAAGCTTCGTGGCAAAATAGGACCCCGGGCGTTGATTTCGTCCGGTTCGAGAATATTTCGTTACTAGGATTTCTGAAACCAAAAACAGCAGAAAACAAGAATCGGCACTTCGGCATCTTGTTAATAGGTTAGTTCCAGAAAATGCACGAATATGACATAAAGTGTGCATAAAACATGTAGATAACATCAATAATGTGGCATGGAACATAAGAAATTATCGATACGTCGGAGACGTATCAGTTGCTAAAACACCTCTCTTTTTGCTAAAAATCTTGAAGTTGTGCTTGTCTAGTTTTCCTATGCTTATTGCATTATGCTTACATGACTTGTTTATTTACAAGATTCCTTTTCATAGGAAGTGGGTTAGACTTAAAAGTGTTTCTTATTTGCTTTTGATGCTCTATTTTGCTTCAACTCTTATTTCTTGCGAGAGCATCATTAAAATTACTGAGCCCATCTTAATGGCTATAAAGAAAGCACTTCTTGGGAGATAACCCATGTGTTTATTTTGCTACTGTTTTGTTGTGTCTTGGAAGTTGTTACTACTGTAGCAACCTCTCCTTATCTTTATTTTATTGCATTGTTGTGCCAAGTAAAGTCTTTGATAGTAAGGTTCATACTAGATTTGGATTACTACGCAGAAACAGATTTCTTGCTGTCACGAATTTGAGTAGTATTCTCTGTAGGTAACTCAGAAAAATCTGCCAATTTACGTGAGTAATCCTCGGATATGTACGCAACTTTCATTCAATTTGAGCATTTTCATTTGAGCAAGTCTAGTTCCCCAGAAAAATTCGTCTTTACGGACTGTTCTGTTTTGACAGATTCTGCCTTTTATTTCGCATTGCCTCTTTTGCTGTGTTGGATGGATTTCTTTGTTCCATTAACTTCCAGTAGCCTTGGGCAATGTCCAGAAGTGTTAAGAATGATTGTGTCACCTCTGAATATGTGAATTTTTGATTATGCACTAACCCTCTAATGAGTTTGTTTTGAGTTTGGTGTGGAGGAAGTTTTCAAGGATCAAGAGAGGAGGATGATACAATAAGATCAAGGAGAGTGAAAGCTCTAAGCTTGGGGATGCCTCCGTGGTTCATTCCTGCATATTTCAAGAAGACTCAAGCATCTAAGCTTGGGGATGCCCAAGGCATCCCCTTCTTCATCGACAAATTATCAGGTTCCTCTAGTGAAACTATATTTTTATTCCGTTACATCTTATGTGCTTTACATGGAGTGTCTGTATGTTCTTGTTTTTTTGTTTTGTTTGAATAAATTGGATCCTAGCATTCATTGTGTGGGAGAGAGACACGCTCCGCTGTTGCATATGAACACATATCTTCTTAGCTTTATTCTTAATGTTCATGGCGAAGGTTGAACTGCTTCGTTAATTGTTATATGGTTGGAAACAGAAAATGCTACATGTGGTAATTGGTATAACGTCTTGAATAATTTGATACTTGGCAATTGTTATAGATCATGTTTAAGCTCTTGCATCATATACTTTGCGCCTATTAGTGAAGAAATACATAGAGCTTGGTAAATTTTGGTTTGCATGATTGGTCTCTCTAGAGTCTAGATATTTTCTAGTAAGGGTTTGAGCAACAAGAAGCACAGTGTAGAGTCTTATAATGCTTGCAATATGTTCTTATGTGAGTTTTGCTGTACCGGTTCATACTTGTGTTTGCTTCAAACAACCTTGCTAGCCTAAGCCTTGTACTGAGAGGGAATACTTCTCGTGCATCCAAATCCTTGAGCCAAAAACTATGCCATTTGTGTCCACCATACCTACCTACTACATGGTATTTTCTGCCATTCCAAAGTAAATTGCTTGAGTGCTACCTTTAAACAATTCAAAATTTATTACCTCTTATTTGTGTCAATGTTTTATAGCTCATGAGGAAGTATGTGGTGTTTATCTTTCAATCTTGTTGGGCAACTTTCACCAATGGACTAGTGGCTTCATCCGCTTATCCAATAATTTTGCAAAAAGAGCCGGCAATGGGGTTCCCAGCCCCAATTAATTAACTTTCATAATTTTACAAATAGACACTCCTCCATGGTATGTGATTGTTGGACGGCACCCGAGGATTCGGTTAGCCATGGCTTGAGAAAGCAAAGGTGGGGAGGAGTGTCATCTAAATAAAACTAAAATAAAAAGACACTCCTTCATGGTATGAGATTGTTGGCAGGCACCCGAGGATTCGGTTAGCCATGGTTTGTGAAAGCAAAGGTTGGAAGGAGTGTCACCCAAAAATAAAAAAAATTCATGGGAGCCGCTCTTGAAAGTCTGCCTGGCAAGGGGGTTAGAGTGCCCACTACCATTCGTTGACAACAACAAACACCTCTCAAAATTTTACTTTTCTGCTCTCTTTATGTTTTCAAAATAAAAGCTCTAGCACAAATATAGCAATCCATGCTTCCTCTGCGAAGGGCCATTCTTTTACTTTTATGTTGAGTCAGTTTACCTATTTCCTTCTATCTTAGAAGCAAACACTTGTGTTAATTGTGCATTGATTCTTACATGCTTGCATATTTGCATTCATCATATTACTTTATGTTGACAACTATCCATGAGATATACATGTTACAAGTTGAAAGCAACCGCTGAAACTTAAATCTTCCTTTGTGTTGCTTCAATGCCTTTACTTTGAATTTATTGCTTTATGAGTTAACTCTTATGCAAGACTTATTGATGCTTGTCTTGAAAGTACTATTCATGAAAATTCTTTGCTATATGATTCAGTTGTTTAACCATTATCTTTAGGGAAAATTTGCTACAGGACACCGTTATTTTTTTGCATTTGCTCAAACACACTGCCCGATTGTGTCTTTGCCAGGTACCATTACAATTTTGTGCCACATTTGCCAGAACACACCACCTAACTAAAAACGGAAAGTTTTGCACTTTTGCGTGGGATGACTGGTTTTGAAGATAAAGGGCAAAACTTTCCGTTTTCAGCCAGGTGGTGTGTTCTAGCAAATGTGCCATAAAATTCAATGGTACCTGGCAAAGACATAATCGAGCGGTGTGTTTCAGCAAATGCCAGAAAATAACAGTGTCATGTAGCAAATTTTCCCTTATCTTTACCATTGCTTCGAATCGCTGCATTCATTACATATGCTTACAAATAGTATTGATCAAGATTATGATAGCATGTCACTTAAGAAATTATCTTTGTTATCGTTTACCTACTCGAGGACGAGCAGGAACTAAGCTTGGGGATGTTGATACGTCTCCAACGTATCTATAATTTCTTATGTTCCATGCTACTTTTATGATGATACACACATGTTTTATACACACTTTACATCATTATTACGCATTTTCCGGCACTAACCTATTGACAAGATGCCGAAGAGCCGATTCTGTCGTTTTCTACTTGTTTTTGGTTTCAGAAATCCTAGTAAGGAAATATTCTCGGAATTGGACGAAATCAACGCCTAGGGTCTTATTTTTCCACGAAGCTTCCAGAAGTCCGAAAGGGAAACGAAGTGGGGCGACGAGGCGCCGACACGCTAGGGCGGCGCGGCCCAGGCCCTGGCCGCGCGGCCCTGTCGTGTGGGCCCCTCGTGACGCCCCTAAACCTACCCTTCCGCTTACATATAGCCTTCGTCGAGAAAACCCCAGTACCGAGAGCCACGATACGGAAAACCTTCCAGAGACGCCGCCGCCAATCCCATCTCGGGCGATTCAGGAGATCGCCTCCGGCACCCTGCCGGAGAGGGGAATCATCTCCCGGAGGACTCTTCATCGCCATGATCGCCTCCGGATTGATGTGTGAGTAGTTCACCCCTGGACTATGGGTCCATAGCGGTAGCTAGATGGTTGTCTTCTCCTCATTGTGCTATCATTGTCGGATCTTGTGAGCTGCCTAACATGATCAAGATCATCTATTTGTAATGCTACATGTTGCGTTTGTTGGGATCCGATGAATATGGAATACTATGTTATGTTGATTATCAATCTATCATCTATGTGTTGTTTATGATCTTGCATGCTCTCCGTTGCTAGTAGAGGCTCCGGCCAAGTCGTTACTTGTAACTCCAAGAGGGAGTATTTATGCTCGATAGTGGGTTCATGCCTCCATTAAATCCGGAACAATGGATGAG
This sequence comes from Lolium rigidum, assembly GCF_022539505.1. NCBI lineage: Eukaryota > Viridiplantae > Streptophyta > Magnoliopsida > Poales > Poaceae > Lolium > Lolium rigidum. The sequence goes on along the minus strand of NC_061512.1, from coordinate 186,235,689 downwards.
AAAGTTCTAAGGTTGTGGATGTGTCGTTGCCACTAGGGATAAAACATCAATGCTTTGTCTAAAGATATTTGTGTTGATTACATTACGCACCATACTTAATGCAATTGTCCGTTGTTTGCAACTTAATACCGGAAGGGGTGCGGATGCTAACTCGAAGGTGGACTTTTTAGGCATAGATGCATGCTCGGATAGCGGTCTATGTACTTTGTCGTAATGCCCAATTAAATCTCACACTACTCATCATAATATGTATGTGCATTATCCTGCCATCTTTATTTGTCAATTGCCCAACTGTAATTTGTTCACCCAACATGCTATTTCTTATTGGATAGACACCACTAGTGAACTGTGGACCCCGGTCCATTCTTTTACATCGAATACAATCTATTGCAAACATTGTTCTACTGTTCTCTGCAAACATCATCATCCACACTACACATCTAATCCTTTGTTACAGCAAGCCGGTGAGATTGACAACCTCACTGTCACGTTGGGGCAACGTATTTTGGTTGTGTTGTGCAGGTTCCACGTTGGCGCCGGAATCCCTGGTGTTGCGCCACACTACACTCCGCCGCCATCAACCTTCAACGTGCTTCTTGGCTCCTACTGGTTCGATAAACCTTGGTTTCTTACTGAGGGAAAACTTGATGCTGTACGCATCACACCTTCCTCTTGGGGTTCCCAACGGACGTGTGCTGTACGCGTATCAAGCACACACCACTTCTTCTTTCTTAATATTGTTGATGTCTTGAAGATGCACATGAGATCTCACTCTATCTTCTTCTTCAAGACATATATCACTTGATCTTCTTCATTTGCTTCTTATTGCAATATTGAAACCAAGATATGGTTCAAGCATTGCCTATATGCAAACATTAGTCCGTAAGCATTGTCATCAATTGCCAAAATCACACATGGTGCTCCATGCACTTTCATCGCGTTCCCTACCTTGGAAGGAAGGTATGTCACGTTGAAGATGTGTGAGATCCCACGAAGGGCTCCCAACCTGCAAAGGCTCACCTTGTTCTCCAAGAGCCTATCCCACAAAGGAAAAACTCAATCACTCGTGGTAGACCGTAAAGATGGTCTGCAAACCTTACAAACTTTTCACAAGGCAAGTTACAAGCCGAAAGCCTCCATGAGACCCTAGCTGCCTAGGGTTTCGCTTGAACCCAAGGGGAAGAAGAAAACTTGATGAACACAAGGAGACATGAAATATGGCTTGGTGTAGTCGTAGATCGACCCCACTTGCTTTCTACCAAAGGGATTTGGAATTGTTGATTCCCGTCGGAGACCCTCAAGATTATGTGCTTCAACAATTGGGCGAGAGAGCGATAGCACAAAAGATTATATATGAATAGTTGAGCTACCCTTCCTAAGGAGGAAGAATTTGGTTTTATAGCTCAAGGTAGAAAATAGACATTTTGGGAAATTCCCCGTGTGCAAATTTGTGGTTTGTGGTAAGTTGGGAGAACCGAATTTCTAGTCGATTGCTTTTGTACCAAACTCGGTTGATCGGGGTTCATACCAATTTGGACAGTGTCCGTCCTAGCAAGTTGGTTGAATGAGGCTTACTGGAGCAGGTACCGAAGGCATCGGTTGCTACCAAACCTGGTAAATACCTGGATTGACTTGATCGATATGAGAATCACAAGAACCAATTTGGGTGCCGATTTCGTAGAAAACCCTCAAAAGACCATTTCCCCAACAAGCTAAACTCTCCTCAATTTGTGTGATGGTGATATATGGTGGTAGAATATGTATGTGGCTTTGGAAAAGGTCCTTGTCAAGGTTACCGAGACCACCCCTCTTAATAGTATGTTGCTTTTTATTTGACTCCAATATAAATAAATATAAGGGAAACTCCAACACTTATCTTCTTTAGCAAATGGGGGTCTTCAATCACCTTACATTAACACGTGGACTAAAACCGTATACGACACTTGGAGATACAATTAGTCCACAACCAAATAAGCTTAGGTGTGATGGTCATCTAAATTAATGGTTAATGGTAAAATACCTTTATAGGTAGAATTAGGATTTTTTAATTCAAACAACCCGACTCACATTTAAAGAATTGTTTATAGGGTTTTTCCTATTCCTTCGTCTTACCAATATTAGTTTGATACTAATGTTGAATATTTTATTTTTGTGAAAATTAATTTTAAGCCATGATATTTAGTTGCTCAATAATACACAATATTGGTCTCATATTACCGACCTTCTCTAGGTACGGTCGTGCTTCATAAACAAAACCGTGTCATCAACATATTGCGGAATCAAAACACCTCCCTCGACAAGACAAGGAATCACCCCCCTACCTGACCAGACCGTCCTCGTTTTGTGCGTGCAACAAGGATAACCAACGTGTGTGCAACGATGTTGAAAACCATCGGGGGACAAATGATTGGTTTTTATTCCGACACCGAAGCCTCGCACGAACTGCGCGCGCAGTCGATCGACGCCACTATCTTCCCATGCATTTTACGAGCGCTAGACAGATACGAGTAGATACTACTCCAGCTCACCCGGCCCAAAATGCGTAGTAATGGTGGTGCGCGTTTCGATCTGCCGGCCGCACTGACGCACGCACGCACGTCGAGGATAGAACCCAGCTCATCCCATCTGTTGGCGGCCGCGGCCGTCCAACACGTACCGCGCGCGCCGCCGTGGTCCAGGCCAGGCCGCCCTGTCCGCCATGCCCTACCGACATTTTTTTTATCCTCGCCATTGAATGAAGCTCGGCCGGTAGGCGTTGGGTACGCGTGGTGGGCTGGGAGCGGAGCGGAGCACGCCATGTTTCACTCATTCGATGCGTGCCTGCCCCTGCACGGCCGGTCAATTATCCCCCTCGCCCCACTTAGATTAGCCATGTATTAATGCCGCTCGCCCACGATCAAGCTGCGGCAGCGGTGAGCCGGTGATCACTGATCAGGTCCGTCCGTCCTCCCCATCCCTCGCCGCCGATCTCCATTCCCGGCTAGCCAGAACCCAACACCCGCGCACCGTTCGCGCACCGCGCGCCGCGCCGAGCACGCACCGGCCGGGCGCAGAGCGCGCGTCTCGTCACTCGTCACGCATTTGGCCGGATCTTGGCGCGCCGCGGACACGTAGGCCAGCCCAGCGGCCGCGCGCCTACGTGCCGGGGACGGGACCCGCAGATATCATTTCTCGCGCACCTGGAAACACTTGACACTCGCTTGCTTGCCTACAAACCCCAGATCAGGGAGTCATTCAGTCAGAGACAAACATAAAGGGCGACGGAAAGGAAACACGAAACCCAGCCAGGAAGCCAAAATACACCGCTAGTCCGGCTAAAAAGAGGGAAGGCCCTGATCGCGGGGCTTTGCGTCGCCGTCGTCATCGTCGGCGCGCAGGCGCGGGCGTGTCATGAGCCAGCGCAGCGCCCGTCGGGCGGTTCTCCCACCCGCCGCGCCGCCGGTGCTGCTCCTGGCCGCCGCCGTCCTCGCGCTGTTGTCTCTCGCGGCCGCCACGGCGGCAGCGGCAGCGGAGGCGGATGCGGCGCCGGACTACGGTGCCGCGCTGTCGAAGAGCCTGCTCTACTTCGAGGCGCAGCGGTCGGGGCGTCTGCCGTACGGGCAGCGCGTGCGGTGGCGCGGCCACTCGGGGCTCACCGACGGGCTGCAGCAGGGCGTGGACCTGGTGGGCGGGTACTACGACGCCGGCGACCACGTCAAGTTCGGCCTGCCCATGGCCTTCACCGTCACCATGCTCGCCTGGGGCGTCGTCGAGTTCGGGGACGACGTCCAGGCCGCCGGGGAGTGGGGGCACGCGCTGGAGGCCATCAAGTGGGGCACCGACTACTTCGTCAAGGCGCACACAGAGCCATTCGTCTACTGGGCAGAGGTACCTGCATACTTCTATGCCCACGTCATGCGCACGCAGATTTTTTTTTTTACCGCTTGCTTCTGGTCCCTGGATCGCGCGAGAAGCGACCATTTCGAGACGACACGCGATCGAAAAGCGGCCGACAGCCGTCATTAATTTACTGCTGCTGCGAATGATGGCCTTGATGACGGATATCTGACGATCGAGCGCCGCTGCCTGCCTGGCAGGTTGGGGACGGCGACACGGACCACTACTGCTGGCAGCGGCCGGAGGACATGACAACGTCGCGGCAGGCGTACCGCGTGGACAAGGACAACCCGGGATCCGACCTCGTCGCCGAGACGGCCGCGGCGCTCGCCGCCGCATCCCTCGTCTTCCGCCGCTCCACCGAGCACCACGACTACGCGGACCTCCTGCTCCGGCACGCGCGGCAGCTGTTCGAGTTCGCGGACAGGTACCGGGGCAACTACGACAGCAGCATCAAGCAGGCGCACAGCTTCTACACCTCCGTCAGCGGCTACCGGGACGAGCTGCTCTGGGCGGCCTTCTGGCTGCACCGGGCCACGGGCGAGGACGCGTACCTCCGCTACGCCGTCGACCACGCCCGCTCCCTCGCCGGCGGCGCCGGGTGGCCCATGACCGAGTTCAGCTGGGAGAACAAGTACGCCGGACTACAGGTCCTCGCCGCCAAGGTACGCCACCAACGCACCTAGCTTATTTACGTGTTCTGTCGTCACGTTTCGTACTGCCATGGAATTTCGCTTTCAGAACTAGACTAGAAACGCTTCATGCCAATCTCGGCACTTGATCGCTTCAGTCATAGTTGATCAGTAATTTAAGTCGGTGCCGGTGGTTGAGCAAGGTCTAGGCTTACGGCCGTGCATGTCCCCTACCTCACCGTGCAGAAATTCAATGCATCTACCAAGTGGTAGCTAAGATTGTTTTCAGTTTTACCACAACCACAAAACAGGGTTAGAAGTTAGAAACGCACGCACACACATTGGTAAGGCGTTTCAATTTCCCGCCCGAGGGAGAAGCTGCGCCCCTTGCATACGGTACAGTACGAAAGTGGATTATCAATGCCTCCACATGGCTTACACTTTCTTGCTCCCTGGAAGAATCCATGTAGGATCCACACCTTTGTACGTAAGATCATGCCAAACCCAAGCAGGAATTATAGCAACACGCCTAGTTGGCAATCCATGAGACCATGAAACGGTGATGAGTGGACTGAGATCTGCAGACACAGGTCGCTGTTGATCGATCACTGACGACGAGGACTAATCCCACCTGTTAGCTTGGAGTGACTAGCGAGCCATGTAGGCTGTAGCTATAGCCATTCAGTCAGCAGTAGGGCTTCTGCAATTATGGTCGCTGGAGAAGTGAGTGAGTGAGATCGTCCTGCCCTCACATGGCCAGGCATCTCGTCAGAGCCTTTTTCCCCTACTGAAAGCTGCAGGGTCCTGCTAATTAAGCCCGGCTTTGCCTTTCCCATCCACGTCGTGCTCTCGCCCTGCTTTAGGATTATTCGGTTTCCTTTCCGGAAAAATCCTGAGACCCCGCTGACGCTAACCGAGGAAATAAAAGGCTCCGATCGCATCGCGCAACTGTTCCCTGGCACGGTAGGGTTTGAATTGGCAATCCACTCGACGTACGCAGGCTTAGCTAACAAGGCACGACTTGATCATGTCTTTGCAGCTTTTTTAAGAGGAAATAGCTAGCAGCCTAGAGGTAAAATGGTGGTTTATCGGAACCTCGCCTCTTGGTCAATCCTCTCTACGCACGCCGAATTATCAGCAGCACGGAGCAGGAATTGGTCCTGTCCTATCCTGTCAAATATTTTAGGACGAGATAAAACATGGCATAGATGCGTTCGAGAAAAAAAAACATGGCATAGATTAGTGAATCGTCAAGCATCTCCAGTGTGCCGACACGAAACGGATGATTAAATTGACCGAATACATCTATTTGCGTTGGCTCAAATGATCGAATTTAATCACACGGCCGTTTGCGCTGGATGTCCTAAATAGCCCAACACGAAAAAAGTAAATAGATTTTGCATCCAAGAGAAACATAATTTACGTAAGGAAAATAAAAAAAACTAAAACTAATAGGCGCATGGTCTGCTACCCTAGGCTATTCCTCGTCCTAGTTGCCCGCGACTAGTTGGCATCCGGCGAAACGTGCTGCCGCTGGTGGAGGTGGAGCGGCCGGTGGAGCCCATGAATTGCACGTCAGAGACGATGGCGGGTGCGGGGCTCCCCCGTTCGAGGCCCTCATCCTACATGAGGCCTGGTGGCATGATGTCGGCGGTGTACCGAGGCAAAACATCACACTGGGATGTCCAAAATGCGTTGGACCGTTGGGGGAGACCTCCGACTCAAACGGACAATTCGCGCCTCGTGGTCATTTTCGCGTCCGCCAGGCGACGCAAACGGACGCTCGCGGACACCGATTTGCGTCGTGGCGCTGGAGATGCCCTTAGCACCATAGACAATGTCAGAATGGTGTTCTTGTGTTCAGAAACCACGATGTACAGCAGCGTTTACGCTGCTCCCTTTCGGTGCTGAAGGGCCCCGTGCGTGGTGTAGGGTATATTGTCAGTGGAGTACAAGGTGATTCTGCGAGGTGAGCTGCGCAAAGCTAGGGTAATGGTTGCGTTAATCGGTGCGTGATCATTGGGCATAGAGAAAGGAGGAGAGCGGGGTGGTTTTGGCGGGAGGGCAGGGTTGGAGCCATCGATCGGAGTCGACGGCGTAGGCTGGATCGGCGCGGATGTGGCGGATCTCAATGCTCCGCTCCGGATTGCGCGGAGAGGAACAAACGGGACATGCACATGATGCTGGCTAGGCCGCCAGCCGCCGACAAGCAGGTGCACGTCCCGCTAGTTGCAGGGCATCCAGTGCAACAGCCGCGCCATGGCGATAGTGAGCGACACCCTGTTCGGCTGCGCCTGCTTCACGCCGATGATGGAGTCTTTCTTCTTCCCCATGGTGATGCAGCGGCGCGTGGTGCCGAGTGGAGGTGTGGGCGTTGATATCGATGATGCCGATCGCCATTTAAAGACCCAACGCGCGTGGGATACGATGCTATTGATGGCTGCACAGAAGGCCAGCCACTGCCTGACAGTATTAGTGCGCGTGCAGAAGACGAAACGACACCAAGCGAGTGGTCATGCGGCGCGACCACCCAGCCCGGTTTGTGCCTCAAGGGTGGAGAAATTGATCATGTCACTACCATGTGGTTGTAGGACGCGCGACAGGGAGAAACTATGAGAAGTGATGAATCTCGAATACGAATTACTACCAGGAATAAGGCGCATGCGTATTTCAAGACGAACTTTGACCATAAAAATTGAGCAACAAAATCTTAGTTATATTATATGTAAATAGTATCGTTGGATTCGTATTAAAAAGCACTTTCTAATAATGTTAATTTCAATACTTAGTCAAATAAAAAACACATAAAACAAAAACGCCTTATTCCTTGAATTGAATCGGAGGTAGTACGACTTACGAGCGCGTAGACAAGCCGATCACACATCTGACACATCAGTGGGATCGAGTGGGCTAAACATCACGCACACGCTAGCGCTCTCGCCACGCTAGCCATGGATGTACGGACCCTACTTCTGCTCCGGTGCTCCTTCCCTGGAATTTTTTTAGGTACGTTAAACATAACAAAGGTGGAGATTTTCCCATACATGTTCGTAAGCGGGAGCACGATTGTGAATTCAGTGTAGGTCCACCGTCCGTACAACCCTGTACAGGCTTGTATGGCCCGCGTTTTGTTGTACCTCGTTTTTGTACGATGTGGAGCGGTACTTAGGCACATGAGATCATTAACTGGTCACGTGACCTCTTTTTTTTCTTACGTGATGTACACATACTGTATCAATACAGACCGGAATACATGGGCTTGATATGGGTTTCGGCGGACCCAACACAGAAAAAAGCCAACTATAACTCTTCAACTTAGTTTAGGGGGAGCACTGGAGCAGGGCTCGTACGGACACCTGCCTCAGGATGGATGTCGGTGCTGTAAAGCAATTGATTGCCGGGTCGGGGCTACATGGGCATCGGTGATGTGTCATCACATATATAGGTAGTCGATCGAGCGCAAGGTTGGCCGATAAGCGCTGAGATCAGCACTCGATCACCGTATGTATCCTCTTGCTATAGCTAGCTATCTTCTGGATTCGGCTTTGCTGACGCGGGCGTGTGGGGGAGAGAAGACGAGGTTTCTGCACCCCCTCTCGCGAGCACGGCCAAAACACACGCACGAAATTTTGGTACAGTTTGTTCGCTTGCTTGCTTGCGAGACCGACCGACCGACCGGGCCGAGAAATTCCATCAACTAACTTAGTCAGGTCCAAATCAGACGACGTTGGGGAAAAAGACACGGACGACCGATAATCCTTCCTCCCATGTATTCCGGAGGGAGCCCGCAGGCGAAATGGAGCTACAACCCCAACGCGCGGTTTACAGGCAGCGAAGAAACAGACGATCTCTACCATCTTTCGCGTGGAGGCCAGCGATCGAAAGTGAGCTTTGGCGAGCGATCGAAAGGGGCTCGACGACGTCGCGTCGTTTGCATGTGGCTCGACGACGCCCGACTCCTCTATTCCCCGTACGTCAAAGTGATCTGTCAAAGACGGGGGCCCGCCGTGCGCCCGGAATTCTACATTGCATGTCCCGGTCTACAGGGAGGCTGAGTAGGATGGATGACCTGGCGCGATCCCGAGCTCACTGTCTTCAGTGTGTAGGTAACGGGGTCGGTCCAGACGCGTTGCTGTCCGACATCCAGTTCTTCCATGCCCTGCCCTTCACGGTGCGGTATTCACACCTAACCTTCTTGTTCATCAATATCTAAACAGGTAAGCGCGCCTAATTTGCATCCGTCTAAAAAATTGCTTAGTTCTTAGTTAAGTGACGTCACATGCGACTACGTCGTGATGCCTGAACTGTCCTTTTACGGTGTCAACTTTTTTTTTCTCGGAAAAACTCATCCCTAGTCGAAAACAATCTAAGTTGCAATCCACTCGAGTTGCAACTAGGGTTCTTTTCTAGGCCGAGATTTCACCGAAAACCAATTTTTGGGTTAAACCCACAAAACAATTTACGCCCGGCGAAATTGTCCACTACTTAGGTAATCTGCAAAAAAAAAAGATCAGTTTTGAACGAATTCTTAAAATTGTTTAACAAATCTCAGATGGTATTATGACCACTATTTCCAAACACCGGTAGCCGGCGAAAAAAAAACTCTACCATATGTTCTTCAATATAGATATAAGGCCGCCGCCCAAAATAAACTTTTCATCTATGCAAGGCCACTATCTTTTTCCAAGAATAATTGATTAGATTTCTCTCTCTCTCTCTCTCTCTCTCTCTCTCTCTCTCTCTCTCATAATGTGAAAGGTTCTTGCAACCATAGAGATGGAGAAACGAAATGCAACATGTTTAATTTGCCCTGGAACATGACATTTTTTCCAAGTAATTAATCCTGATATTTGTTAGTTGATTTTGTTTTATTTGTATCTGCAAAATAGATTGTGGCCTTCCATACAAGAAGAAAGGGACTACTGCCCACTTTTCATACTGGCCAAACAATTTTGTATTATTTGCAATCTTGTTGTAACTGGAAAAACTAAACTCGGTTAGAACTCATGGACTAGCATTGACTCAACGCCTAAGACCTTGGCGCTCTAACTTTATCGACCGATAATTAGCTAAACCTTATATTCAAGGATGCACGGGAATGACGAACTTGGACATCTAAGATGGTCGACAGTGCGAAACCTTATTTAGTTTTTTTTTGATACTTTAAAAGATTATTTTCATTTTTTATAAAAAAGAACTCCATGGAGCTCAGGCTACATCTAGTGTTTGTGATTTTGTCATTGTAAAAATGGACGGGCCGTAAATTTTTTCAAGGTTAGGCCGGACGTTAAACGACAATTTTTTTTTAAGACTCACGTGTACCAGTCAACAATTTAGCTGAGTAGAGTGAATTTTTTGTGTTTTCAACGAACCATGGATATGGTAGCTGCTTTTAAGTTATCTGCAACTACTAGTTCTAAGATGTGGACGTTTATTTCGGAAATGACTGACAACATGGTCAAAATATTAATACCGTGCACCTTTCCTTCCTCGATCATCTTCTTTATCGATCTGCTGAAACTTTCGTAGGCACATGGCGTGAAGAAATCACGAACACACGTTGTAAAGAGTATTTGTTAGTATAGTAGTATACTAGTATTGTGCAAGTATGCATCGTTCATTTCCAGGCAAGTACATCTACCTAGCTCTTACATGATTGCCCAGGCAAATATCGCAATCAGAGCGGTAGCTAGGCTCGTATAAAACTTCCATTATTCGGCCATGCATGTACGACTAGCTACATACCGTGTCAAACCCTATCCATGACAGTGTTCTTTCGATAGGATTCTCTTATCTCTCTCAGACTAAAGTGCTCACTTCATGGCATACAGCTACGACGCTGTCAGCTTTTGCTGTGGTAGACGGGTGGTGACGTTCGAATTTATTTCTTTGGGCTTTAGGGCCACTTCTTTTGAGCTTGTGCTTATGCATAAGCCAGCTTATGGGTTTCGGTGGGGAGAAACTGTGGTGGAGAGAAGCTTCTAGAAACTGCTTCTCCTATTCCTTTGGGTTTATGAAATTTTGGCTTATTTACATGTTAAGTTATGAAAAGTCCAAAACACCCTTAAACACAAAATTTATCAATGTCAATACATACTATCATTAGTAACATGCAATAAATTCATGCGTACGAGGACACACAGATTTGGGGCCAAAAAATCCATACGTGTATCCATTTTAACCATTCAACATGTGTGCATGTGCATTCAAGCTAGACTAGCATCCATCCATTTGAACATGCACGCATCGATGCATGTGCTGTGCATGCAAGCTACACGAGCCTCACATACGCGGGTGGGTGGCCAGCTGCACAGCCCAGCGGCCGCTGCACGATACGGCAGAGACGCAGAGCGCGATGCGGGGCAAGGCGTTATCCTCTGCAGTGGCATTCTTGCTGTAAATAGAGATGCAGATAGGGGTAGATCTACAGAACGATTCAGTTTAGAACAGGGAAGCTCGGGAAGCTGCCCGAAACTGCTCGGTAGGAGATTCTCAGTTTACACATGACTCAGGCTTCTCGGTGGGGGGAAGCTGTCCAGAAACTGATCCATTCTTTTGGGCTTGAGCTTCTTTGGACCTAGAAGCTAAGGTAGAAGCCTAAAAGAAGTGGCCCTTAGGGCATAAGCAATGGAGGCAGCTGTCCAACTAGGTTTGGATAAAACTTTTGACATATGCATGCCATGTTATAGTCCCATTAATATGTCTTTCTCTCAAAAGCTGATTTGGTTTTTCTCCTTCTCTCTCACATTTTCCACTTTATGGCTGAAGAGGTTGCCTCCTCGATGAAGAGGCCGCTCCTTATCCGAACCTAATTTGGACCACCCGAACCAAGATAAAGTCATGCGAGGCAACACCCCTAGGGGCTATGCATTGGACATGCCC